>NW_010517122.1:32003-44817 GCF_000687285.1 Phaethon lepturus | reverse complement strand
AGCCGGCTCCTCAGCCCGAGGTGCTGGGTGAATGGGTCTTTTCTGTGCCGGGGACAGTGCTAAAAGGACGGAGTGTTACCAGGTGGTCGAGGGGGAGGCACCGAAGCAACAAACGCCTTCTTCATGAAATGACTACCTGGGTTACTGCCTTGCTGTCCAGGCCGTGCGCAAAATCCCCCGGAAGGCGAGAGGGGAATTCCCCGGTCGGTAGTCCGTCTGTGTCTCTGCTGTCCAGGAATTCATGGGATGGAGAAGGCATCCCAAGAATCCGCCCCTATGTGCAGGGAAGCTAAATTCCCTCTTGTTCTTCCGTATACACAAGTCAGCAAGTTTCTTCAGCAAATGCTTTAATTTTAAGCTTAATACTATGCAAATATTTAACTTCGGGAGAAAAAGCCTCAAGCTGGCTTCAGGCCATGGACTGGCTTCCAGCTGTTTCTGCAGGTACAGATCCAATGTTTACGTACAGGAATGGTTATTTGTTTGTTTGTTTGTTTATTATGGTAAATTTTTTTTTGTAATGAACTTTGGATATTTGTATAGCTTGTTTTTGCTTTGAACATAAAAATCCATGTATTTGCAATGTGTGTACAGCCATTTTCAGAAGCTTTGGCAAAAAGCTCGGATCTGCTGAAGATACTGTAGGCTGAATCTTTAGATGACACAGAGTTGTACTGACTAATTTTTTCTCTAACTGAAGTGCCCAAAGCTGTGCTCACCACTGAAAGCCCACCGGCCTAGGTTATGAAAAAAAGATGTGGAAAAATCTGGTGCCTCCTGCAAGACCTTTGTACGGTAATTTGGTTGCCCAGACAAACTGGTGCAAAAGAATATTCAGACTGAGTGTCAAGAGCATTAGCAACAAATATGTTAATTAGGTTTCAAAAAACTGCTGAAGTGCTACCTTGATATATAATACTTTGCTGTATCCACATGTATTTCATATATGTATGCTTCCTCCAGCCTTCGTCTTGGCCGCTGCATGCCTGCAAACAGCCTCTTACTAAAAAGGGAAAGTCCATAGTCTTGTGGACCTTCTATAATGTTCTCAGCGTGTGAGCTGTTGACTTCAAGAAGACAAGAATAGCTATGTCAAATGTGTTTCATTTGCATGTGGCAAGATAGAAAAAGCAAACCCTGTGTGAAGACGAGCAGACAAGAAAGACACCAAATGCCTTAAATACTAAGGGAGTTAATGCTATGCAGTGATTTTGCTTCTGTTATAGGAAGTGTAAGAACAGTATGCTTCCTGGCGTACATCACCATCTAAGCTGCAAAGGTTTCAGTTCCATGGCAACACGAAGAACCCAATTGTGCTTAAGGTGTATGTATTAATGCATTCGGGGTGAGGGGCTGGGAGCGAGCTGGGGAAAAATAAAACAAGCAGAATGCTTCCCGTTTATTTATGTATCTATAAAGTAAAGCCTTTGTTCTTAGAAAATGAGAAGTGACATGAATACATACACCCCCCTCTCCCCGCCAGTTCTCTTAGATTCTTTTTTACGTGTGTTTTTCTCAGGCAAAAAGCAAATGAAGAAGCTGTTGGGTTTTTTTATGAGACTGTAAGTGCAGCAGCACTTGAATGTTGCAAGAAAATGCTGTTAATTCCTGAGACTGTTGTATATCCCTGGAGAGAAAGACTGGGGGGGGGGCGCAGTTTTTTCCAACACATACTGCTTTACAGAGCAGTATGAAGCCCTGTTTCGGTTTTTTTGTTATTACTATTTTCCTTCATCTTTTTAATCGGCCCTCTTTCTGCTTTTCTCTACATCCACCTCCAGCTTCCCCCACCTCCCCTGGCTGAGGAGCAGGAAACAAGACTGAGCTCTGTTTCCTGACATCCAAAGAAGTACAAAAGTACGAGGAAACGGCGTATTTTGTTTTGCCAGCCGACTCGCATTCGCAGACCTGCACTAGGAAGGCACCTGCTCCCAGACAGGGTCAGGAGTCACCCTCCGGAGCAATTGGGGAATCAGCCAGGGAATAACTGAGAGCTGATCATTAAGTGAATTTTGTTTGATCTGCTCGGTTGGCTGCGTGAATGTAGGGTGGGGAATTGTGACAAAAGTATTTTCCTCAGGGTGAAGAACTACCTAAGGCTGGTCCTGCCGGCTGTGCTGATGGGTGGATGAATTGCAGATTTCCAAGGTTTAAAGTCAGACTGGGCGGTGGGGGAGCCTCCAGATGTTGGTATTTCTGAGGCTAGCAGCAGTGCTAATCTGGCATGGTAAAGCTGACAGAAACTGGCAAGTTAAACTGGATTTACAGCTGCTTTGCATTGCCAAAACAGGCAAAGCAGCCAGAAGATATCAGTGGATCTGGCCTGTGGATTTCAGGGAGGTTTCTCTGTTTAACTGGGGAGAGAGTATAGCTCTGCAGTTGGAAGTTGGTCAACCGCTCTCCTCGTGCTGTGCCAGGAGGAATAAAATTTGTCTCTCCCTTATCTGTATCCTTTTCTCTTTTTTTTTTCTTCCCTGACTAGCAACAGGATTTTTCTTTTTTTCTTAAAAACAACACTTACTTTCATTGAAGTGGGAACCCTGTCTTTGAGATTCTACTTGGGAGGAAATTTGTCCCTGTTCAGGACAACCAGTGCAACATGGATAAAGCTTCTTTAAGGGAATAAATAGAATTGAAATGATTAAGTGGCCCTGTCTTGGCATTCTAGAAAGGGGTGGATTTCACCCTCGAGGCAGCAGAACTGCAAAGTAAGAGGTGTCATTTTTAAATGGCCACTTTCTGAGGGAGAGCAGCTCTGGTAACCCTGAGCCACTTGCTAATGCTGCATTTGACACTCTCCCAAATTTGTTGTTGTTGTGGCTTCGAGTTTCTGCACAGCCCCCCAAAACAACAAATAACAGACATAGTTCATTAAATACTAGCATGTGCTTCCCTAATTGTGTGGCACCTTCATTTTCCTGACTTTTGACAAAGGGACTGTACATACAACCCTGAATGAAGAGGAGGAATCACTCTAGCCAACAGTGTAGTAAGGGAGGTGAAGGATTCCTGTGTAGGTGTCCTGACCTGGCATAACCCTCCAAACAGGCTAGCTGCTGTTTGCAAGCACCTTCCCAGTGGAGCACCTCATTCAGCTTGGCAGGAAGGATGAAGAGAAAGCACCAAGAGGAACATCAGAACAAGAAGAAAAGGAGGAGAGAAATCAAGGACAGGAAGAGTGAGGAAACAGAGCAAAGGCAGAAGGGCGAGCAGAGAAGCAACAGGGGGCTGGGAAGAGCACAACAACAGGAAAGAGATGGTGCTCTGGTGCCGGTGAGGGAAAGTTGTTTTTCATATGTAATGTAGGGGGGAAAAAAAGAAAAGAACAAGAAAATTAAAGTACATGAAGTGGGAGAGGATATCAGAGTGATGAGGGAGGAGGATTCAGGTTGACATGAACAGAAAAATTACAGAAAACACAACGGATTAATTTCATACATTGGTCCAGCCAGTTTTAAATAGTAGCTGCTAAGTTTGTAGCATCAAGAGCTTGTGACATGCTCCGTGGGGAGGTTTTGGGGGCTGGTGGGGACCAGCAGGGCCACATCAGGAGGCTGCTGCCAGGCACCAGAGTGGGTGTTAGAAGCAGATCTCTTCTGTGCCCCTTGGCTGAAAGCCTAAAGCCAGTGTGAACATCCCTGAGGAAAATTGCCCATCCTGCATTTGAAGACTGGCAGTCAGAAAAACGTGTCCGGTTCCCTCTGAAGGGATGTCTGAGGAAGGGCTGCTCCCACGCAGGCAAGGATAAGGGCTCCCTCTAGATCCCTCTTCTTCCACTTGTTCAAGGTATCTAGGCTACCAGAAATAAACAGCTGAATGGAAATTTTAGTTCTGGCTGTGAAAAGAAGCTTTTGAATGAATTCTACATCAAATAATAAATGTCTTCTTTCCTCCTCCTCTCCACCTACCTTGTTCCTAAACATTAAAATTTCATGTCACTTGAGCTAAGTTCAGCATCAGACTCACCAGATCCTTTTCCTGCTGAAAAATACACCCCTCTTTTGTGGCAAACCGGAGAAGATGAGAGGCTTGTGGTGTTTTTCCTTCTCAATCTCTGCTGTGCTGGGAGAAGCAGCTAAGGCTGTGTGAAGCTGTCTCCTTCCCACTCTCCTAAACTTCTCTCCCAAAAAGGCTTCTCCCTCAGCGGCTTTGCAGCTTCTCTGAAGGAGGCATGGCTTGGCCCACTTAGTGCCATCGTTTGCCAGAGGATGTTTTCTCAGATTGCGGTGACTTTCAACATGATAGCAGGCTGAAGAAGATTGCTGTGGAAAAAGTCATGGGCATCGCTAGCTGTGCCATTTGAAAATCGTTAGTGAAGCACAAAAGAGAAGAAAAAGATCAGGAATTGCAAGATTTAAACCCTGTTCGAAGCCCCAAACCTCCAAATAATTTCTGCCATTTCTGCTTCCTGATTTCGAAACACTTGGGCCCTACTTGCCTTATATTTTTAAACTTCCCTGCAGAGCGACAAAGGTGAGAAACAGCCTTTCTCTGAAATAGGTTGTTCTGTGGGCAGCAGTTCCCATTCTGTGCTCTCCCGTGGCCCTTTCCCCGCCCTGAACTTCTCACCCACCTCCCTTCTGCGCTGCCAGCAGGCAGGAGGCTGCAGGCTGCCCGGCCGGGCTGGGGCTGCGCACCCCGGCTCGCTACCGGGCATCGGCCTGGCTTTCCTCCTCAGAGACAGCTACCAATTTTCTTGATGCTTGTGAGAATGTCGTTACTGAAATTTAGCAAAATTTATTGTCCAGGAGAGAAGATAACGACTGTCTGCAGAGGTGGAGAAACGTGGGTTCAAGTAGTGGGTTTGTTGTACAAGAAGGGGAATGGTTCTCACTGGGCAGTCGTGTCGGAAATACTCTGCAGCATGTGGTAATTTTTATGAAAAACGCTTTTATGGTAAAAGCATGGGGACCTAAGCTTACCTGGAGAACTTAGTAATTTTTCCTACTATAGAGGAAGCAAGTGGTAAAGAGGCACCAGGAGGAAATGTTGGTGAAAACAAACCTTTTGGCAGCGAGCACGGTCTCGCTGCCTTTGGTGGGGTGAGTAGGGATGTTCCTGTATCGCTCTGTAGTTCTGCAGAGATGTGCTGATGCTTGCTTATTTTGATCGGTGCTGAGAAACAGAAGCAAAATACTAAATGTGGCTTTGGGGTGCTGTAATACAAGGCCGAATCACCTGAAATCAAAGCCAGTGCAAGGTGGAAATACAATGGCTGATGTTTGTGTAACCCCAAATCTCTCAAACTACACCTGAACTTACTTCTCAGGTGTTAGAGAAGAACCACCCTTTCCATAGATGCTGTGTCAGCAGGGCAGCCATTTCTGCATGACAGGAGGAGGTTTTTTCCCTTCCGTCACCTTGGTGCCCAGTCCAGCAATCAGGAGTCAGATATAACCCTCAGTGTTTGTTCCAGGCCCTGTGAGTCTTTCATTCTTTTCCAGCAGAAAAACAATTATTTTTGATAGACACACTAGTTGTTTGTTAATTTGTTTATAATCGGTTTTCCAAGAGGCTGCTTTGATGTGGGAGGAACTGAATTCTTTGGGTGCAAATGCTCGCTGCTGACTCCCTTCTTAGTCATTAAGAGATGTTTTTCACATTAAGGCGCCTTTACTTTTAAGGGAAAATGTCAAGCATCTTCTGATACCAGACATACGAAATGTGTTGTTGCCTGAACAGAAAGCATTTGCTGAGCTGCAGCACGTGAGGGCAGGAATGGCCAAGACCAGCCCAAGCCTTCGCCAGCCTCCCGGGGAGAGGCCGAACAGCCCCCCCGTCCCCTCTGGCTGCTCTGCCGCTGCGGCCACCTGCACCAGCCCCCGGGACCTGAGACCCCACGGATGCTGGTTCCAGCTACCGACCTACATCCCTGCCAATATGCCTCCATGCTAAAAGATGTCACTGTTCTTTTCCAAAAAGAACATGCCTCTTTTTTTTCAATTCCCTTGCCACCTTTTTGCATTTTCCAACTGCAGCTCTTTTAAGTCTCCCTGCCTCTGCAGTTTTTGCCTTTGTATAGGTTATTTTTGGAAACTGAGGAACCAGGAGGAGGGATGAAATTTAGGTGAGTTAACTGCAGTAGGAGTAGAAAGCTCTTTCCCTTGGTGTGCTCTTTCTTCCCTCTCCTTTCTTCTCGTGACCTCCGTGGTCCGACCCCCATCGCATTGCTCGTTCCAGGGCAAGCCGTAGACGACACTCTTTGTGCCCAGCGAGAGACTTCTTCCTGCGTGGAGGCGTGCCGGCTCGCAAGCTGTGCTCGCCGCTTCCTCCCTGCAGCGGCCATCGTTTCTCTTCTGCTTTTCTGGGTCAGCCAGTTGGCCAAAAAGTGGTAGGTGGTCGAGCAGAGTTTTGAGAACTGTGATAAACTGGTAGCACTTGCGAGGTTATGTGCCTTAGGGTAAATCGTTTGCAGAGGAGAATGCGTTTTCTTCGTTATTTCCTCAGTGGGGCAGCCCCGTTGAGGTGGTTGGCTTTTTCTTGAAATGTCGGCGTGTTTTTACGTCAGAAGTGTTACATGCCAGTTGCCAAACTTTGCAAGAAAAAACACAGTTTTTGGAAGACTGGGGAATAGCGACTTAAACCTGACCCGGCGGGGAGACCAGGAGCTCACCTTTCAGCTCTGGGCCATGGGGCAGGCGGTGGTGAGCCCAGACCCCCAGACGGTCTGAACTCTTCTGCATGGGGGCAGTCGCTTTTCATTTTGAACACGAAAATGTAAGGAGAATATTTCTATGAAGGAGCATCCAAGGACTTTCTTTTTTCTGTGTAGGTTTTCTAAAATCACTAGCGCATAGAAAGACATTGACCATACAGTAGGTCAGGCTGCCCTTTTGATAACTGAGACAGTATTCGGGTAATTGAGATGCCTGTGATTGCCCATGAAAATTTGCTGATGTTTACACTGCTGTCAGGTATTGAAGTCACACCATAATATTTATTGTGGGATCTTGCAATGGATTTTAAAATAGATCGATATCACAGAACAAAGTGGGAATTTTCCTCATTTTTTTCTGCGGTTATGAAAATGCCTAACTAGCAGTATAGTGCAGTAAATGTTAAACATTAAAAGCTGGTTTTGTGTAGACTGATAAGAGTATATTAGTAGAGAAGGAAGTAACTTGAGTCTGGTTGGTGAAGCTGATAGGAGTATGGTGTAAATCAAAGCGGGGGATGATTGTAGACTCAAAGCAGTAACATGCCGTCTTTGGAGGATGGGTTTGGGTCAGCGACATAAAAAGAAGTGATAATGAGGAGGATTTTAACCTGAAATTAAAAAAAAAAAAAGAGGCAGATGAGTCTATACAAGAAGCTGCACAACTGATGCAAATATTCAGCCAAATATAGAGAGAATGAAATCAACAGAACATGAAGTACTCTCTTAAAATACATAGAAATTGGAGGGGTTTTTACTACCGTGCTATGGCAGAGATCAATTAAACTGTGCAGAATGGTTATGCAAAATGTTCGCCATAGGGAAATCACCGTTTTCCGTCGATTCTAGGAAGGAGTGCTGGCACACCGCCGGCAGTGATTTATTTTCACCCAGCCCCGGTGCTTGTGGCTGGCACTCAGTGAAATCTTCCAGGGTAAATTATTTATTTAATTGAGAACGGCCACGGTTGCACCGAGAGGCTGGCAGCACAGCAGCAGGAAGTCTGTTAGAGATTAAGTCTAACTTCTTACAGATAGGCTGCTTATGTATACTATAAATAATTAAAATCGTAAATAAGTGTATGTTGGCTTTTTTGTTTAAGCTTATTAACAACAGTCCATAATATTGAGTGCGGTGTATGTACTGCCATGCGTTGTAGTCCTCTAATTTCTTGATTAACTAACCCAGAGGCTTGTGCAGCAAGCTAAGACGTCAGATTGTTGCTAAGTGAACTTTTGAACTTCTCACAAGAAAAGGAGATGTCGGTAAGAGAAGGGTCAAGTTTATGAGTGCGTAAGCATGAGTAACCCAAAACCTTTAATTTCAGGCATTCCTATAAGACCAAAGAGAGAAATCCCCTTCTTCTTACGCCAAATAGGCAAGGTAATGCTTTCTTCTTCAGTTAACATATTCCAGAGATAATGGTTGTAGCTGGTGGGCTGAGGGAGTCCCAGGAAGAGAGGAATTTGAATATAACTAGCGAGAGGAACTGCTGTTTGAGGAGAACCCCCTGGAGAGTCTCTACAAGATTTCATATTGTTACCTGTGTTGTTTTTTTTAAAAAAAAAAAAAAAAAAGTGAAGCAATGTGATTTGATGATTGTGCTTTTAACAATAAATTTGATTTTTGAAGAATACATTCTGAGTGTGAGCCTTGCTTTCTTTCCCCAATTGTTGAGTAACAAGAAAAAGTCTTGCAAGAGGAAGAGAAGCCACCTCTTTTAGAGGAAACTCCTCACGGATTTAAGCCGCGTAGTTTAGCATGAAGGAAGAAAATGGACAAACATTTTGAAAAATACCAGAAATGGACAGTTTTGAAACATCAGACATATTTGATTTCGACAGGCCTAATGAGCAAATGAACACAGAGCTAAATTCACCTTCCGGGGACCAGTTCCCCTTTCGGCGGGCGCTGGCGGCGGTGGCCGAGGTGGGGCTCTCTCCTTTGCATGGGGTGGTTTGGACCTTCCCCTCTCCTCCCTCTGCGCTTCCTCCCGGGTCCTGCTGGCTGCCTGGCGGTCCTCGCTGAAGCTGGCGGCAGCAAGGTCTTAAACCCCCCTCCGCCTTGAGAGGCTGGCTTTTCCCTCCACAGCCCGGGCTCTCCAGCGCTGCCAAAACTTGGAGCGGGTTGCTGGGGATGGAGGAAGGGTTCCCCACTCTCCTGGCTGTGGTTTCAGCTGGAGGGGCAGCTCCTGATACCTTGTCCTCTGCGGCCGCTGCCTGAGTCCACGCGGGGCTGGTTTGGGCAGCTGGAGGTCAGCGAGCTGTTAGGTGGCCAGGGGTTTCTGAGGGGTTAGCACCTTGGATGGGCTCCCCATGGGCAGAGGCAAACTCTAGAGCTGACGGGAGCACATGGCTGGCGTTGGGGGGCAAAGGAGCAGAGCAGCATGTCCCCGCCTTGGGTGGCAGCTCGCCATCGGGCTGACCCCACTAGAGCATGAAACTGCATCCTCAGCGTGCAGATTGGATCTTGTCCGCACAAGGTTGTTCGCATTTGCGTGCTGTGTTACATTATCACAGCGATCAGGAATGGATGCTGAGAAGATGATGGTGAAGGACAGCAGTTTTTACTATGTTGCCCTTTTCCACTCCCCGCTTTTGGTGACCCCAAGTCACTCTCTGAGTTTCCCTTTCCAGATGGAGTTAGAAATGGGTATACATTCAGAATTGGGTTTTTATTGGCAGCACCTGTGAACAAAGTTTGTGCAGGTTTGCAATCCAACTTCAAACTGAAATGAAGGTGATTGCAGAATAGTTCGTTTGCAGTCATTGTTTTTATTTTTTGCAAATAAATAAAAGGCCTTACAGTAACTCCTTGGTATTCCCAGTCACTGTGCACTGGAATCAGAGAATCACAGGATGGGTTGGGTTGGAAGGGACCTCTAAAGATTATCTAGTCCAAGCCCCCTGCTGTGAGCAGGGACAGCTTCAACTAGATCAGGTTGCTCAAAGCTGTGTCCAACCTGACCTTGAACACTGCCAGTGATGGAGCATCCAAACTTCTCTGTGCAACCTGTACCAGTGTCCTGCCTGTGCCTGTCCTCCTCATTGTAAAAAATTTCTTCCTTATGTCCAATCCAAACCTACCCTCTTTCAGTTGAAAACTGTTGCCCCTTGTCCTGTCACTGCAGATCTTCGTAAAAAGTCTGTCCCCATCTTTCTTACAAGCCACCTTCAAATACTGGAAAGCTGCAAGAAGGACTCCCCAGAGCCTTCTCTTCTCCAGGCTGAACAACCCCAGCTCTCTCAGCCTGTCCTCACAGGAGAGGTGTTCCAGCCTTCTGATCATTTTTGTGGCCTCCTCTGGACACGCTCCAACAGGTCCATGTCTTTCCTGTGCTGAGGGCTCCAGAGCTGGACGCAGGACTCCACGTGGGGTCTCACCAGAGTGGAGTACAGGGACAGAGTTCCCTCCCTCGACCTGCTGGCCACGCTGCTTTGGAGGCAGCCCAGGATACAGTTGGCCTTCTGGGCTGCGAGGCCACATATCCAATTTTTCATCTACCAATACCCCCAAGTCCTTCTTGGCAGGGCTGCTCTCAATCCCTTCATCCCCCAACCTGTACCGATACTGGGGATTGCCCCCACCCAGGTGCAGGACCCTGCACTTGGCCTTGTTGACTTTTATGAGGTTCACATTGGCCCACTTCTCAAGCCTGTCCAGGTTCCTCTGGATGGCATCCCTTCCCTGCAGTGTATCAACTGCACCACTCAGCTTGGTGTCTGCAAACTTGCTGAGGGTGCACTCTATCCCACTATGTCACTAATAAAGATATTGAACTGTATCAGTCCCTGAGGGACACCACTTGATACTGATCTCCGTTTGGACATTGAGCTGTTGACTGCAACTCTCTGGATGCGGCCATCTAGCCAATTCCTTATCCATTGAGTAGTCCCCCCATCAATTCCCTATCTCTCCAGTGTAGACAGGGATGTTGTGTGAGACTCTGTGAAAGACCTTACAGAAGTCAAGATAGAGGACATCAGTTTCTCTTCCCTTATCCACCGATGTGGTCATTGTAGAATAATACATAGAATAAACCTGTCATGTTTTGATGGTTAACTTTATTTGGTCTCTTCAAGTCAAGTGGCATATGTGTGATGTGAGCAGACCACTAAGACTACTATTATTTTTCATCATCATATTCTAAAAATACTTTTAAAGAGTTTTGGTAAAGAATAGATCTCAAAAGTATTTTTAATAAATATCTTGGAATGGGAAAGTACACTTTCCTCAACTTACAGTTACTCAACTGTAAACGAGCTAGTTATTTAACAGACCCAAACTGAGTATGGTGAAATGAAGAACCCGCAGATCCTTTTGCTGCAGCTGCAGAAGAGGCTATTGCTATCAAATGCTAGTTTCTCATTTCAACAAAACCTGGTTCCAGGTGCTCAGGCAACAGCTTTCCTTGGTTTCATGGTTTGATTTTCTTTAAAACTTTGTCATAAACCCTGTAATTTACTGTTAACTATGCTACCAAATGTAACCAGTTTAGACTATATAATAGGTAGTGATAATTTGAAAGTTAACTTTAAGTATACTTATTTCCAAAAATAAAAATGTTGATTTTCCTGTTAAGTACCTAAAATAAGCACAACTCCCACCACCACCATCCATTGTTACTCGTCTTAGATTTCTTCAGGGATGTTTGCATGCAAAGGGAGGTATCAGATTCCTACTTCCAAATAGAGAAATATCATTATGCAGTCTCAGAAGCCTCTGCTTCTATAATATTTTAATTTTGCTTTTCAGTCATAATCAATATTGCCTGTTTTGCCAATGCTAGCATTGGGAGAAAAGCCCTAAGAGATTGATGTGCAGGCAGAATGAGAATAGCAGGACTATTTTTAAGTTTCTGACATCAGCGTCCTGGTTTATCTAATGTTGTATGACACAGTGACTAAATGCTCCATACTATTCCATCCCCAGTGAGCCAAACATCTTTTCCAATATTGCCCCTTGCTTCAAGAGTTGTAGAAACTTTTAAAAAATAAATTGCTAATTTGGGGTGTTCTCTTAGTGTCTGTTTGGAAAGCTAATAGTCTCTTCATTTTTCATAAACAATATTCTTGCACCACATTAATGTATATTCCTAAGTGGATACTGATGGGTCAGTAAGAGATAACTCATCAGCTTCCTACTTCAAATACAGCATTTTTAAAACGGTCATGAAGCTTTGTGACAACAGGACATCTCTGCACTCTTTTATACTTATTTAGATGGTACGTTTAGTTACTGTCATGATTCCTGTTCTGTCCTTTACCTGTTTTCATTATTTTTTCCCTATATTGAAAAGAAATACATTTTTACTACTGGAAACAGTAAAAGCTGCTCCTACCAGATCCTCATTTTTCCACATCTTGTTTTACCCCATAGATACCACCTTCACCGCCCATCTGTCACATTCCCACATCTGTACCTGTTCTGTACAAGGGTTCGCTGGGTTCCTTTACGTTTCAAGAAACCAGGCTTTTGAAAAGTCTGTTGGCTTCCAGAAGTAGTTGCACAAACCAGCCTTGTGCTAGGTCTCCTCTGTAAGAACTGACAGAGCTGGCAGCTGGTTGCAAAAAGAAAAAGAAAGAAGAAAAGTGAACTATGCCAAAAAATTCACTTTCCAAATGGAGTAAAATGCCTGTTCTACGTGAACAAAGGGTTTTGACTATTCCTTGTTCAGACAACACCCTGGTCTTTTAATGGTGTAGAGGTTTGGATGGCACCCCCTTAATGAGTATCGGCCGAGTCTGTGGTCTCCTTTTCCTGGGGGCGTGTGTGCAAGTGAGGTCAGCTCTGAGGCTGCAGTAAAGTGCTAGAGAAACGGAGCCCCCAGGACCCTTCCAAAATGTCTGGCCGCTGTCGTTGACCCGCTCTGTGTTTCAACAGGCAAATGGCACGTAGGAAGTTAACTTCCCAAGCACAGCCGGGTGTTGCAGGAGCAGCCTGAGCACTTGCTGCTTTACAGCTGCTGTTCAGACCCAGAAGTAAGAGGGTGTATGTATGCCGCAGCTTTCGTGTTCCCAATCAAGGTATAAACAGACCTTTGGAGAGTTACGAATGCGGCCCTAAAAGTTAGTCAATCTCACAGTACTTATGTTGAGCTTCGGATCCTGGTCTCCCTCCTACGTTTACTTTGATTAATGGTTGATACGGTGCTACAGC
>NW_010517122.1:31650-31927 GCF_000687285.1 Phaethon lepturus | reverse complement strand
CCCCCGCCCGTGACTCAGAGCGGGTGGACCCGCTGGTGGAGTTGCCGAAGAGCTGTGCTGGCAGCCTGCGCTCGGCGGGCGCCTCGTGCTGCTCCTCCCTTGGTGCCGGGGCCGGGGCCGCCACGGGCGCGGCGTCTCCTGGGACGGCTCTTCCTCGGCGGGGATTTCCCTCCAGCCGGGGGATCTCCTCTTTGGGATTTGGACACCGTTTCGCCTGCCTCACCCGTTAGGCTCGAGACGGTGCCCAGGGGACGTGTTAGCACCCCTGCCTCGTGGC
>NW_010517122.1:15181-31504 GCF_000687285.1 Phaethon lepturus | reverse complement strand
GGGTGGAGCGGGGCGCGTGTCCCTTCGACAGATGTCAGAGTGAAAGAAGAGGCAAGCTCTCTCCACTTGCTCAGGCTCGCGCAATGGCAAAAGGGAGGTCCCGGGATGCGAGTTGTGAGACTCTGATCCATCGCTGACTGACGTTACGTGAATTTCAGAATGCGTGGCAGAACATAACGCATGACTTACAAGCTGTTTAAAGGCTCCTGACGAAGGGGAGGGGGTTATAATACTTCTGAACGGGTGAGGGGCTTCGTGTGTTCCATGTGAAACGTTGGAGGTTGTATTTTCCCACGCAATTTGCAAACTTACACCTCTCCCATTTTTCATGACACTTGTGTTACCGTAAGAGCTCCCCAGCTGAGAGCCCGAGGGGATTTGAATGTTTTGACTCCCACATCTTCTGTAGGAAGCGAGTTGTCTTATTCCAGCGTGTTGCATTGAGTGGGCACCAGCAAAAGACCCGGGCACGACGGGAGGAGAAAAGAGAGCGTGGTTCTAGGTATCTGCAGCAAATCCGTTAGGATAACCAGCTGGAGGGCACCAATGAATATCTCTTCTTAGGGCTGTTAAATTAGGCCATGTGGACTGCCAGCATATAGATGCATGAGTGAAACGTGAGGGCTTTGCGAAACAGTTGTGCTAAAAATAATTTTTGGTGTTATTTTTAATAATGTTATCACAGATTAAGAAAGTGAGGTAGAAGTTTGTAGCCTGGGACATTTCTTTGTCCTGCTTTACAGGGTAAACACTATAAATCCTTGAGTGTTTGTTTGGCTAGGTAATGCTTTCCAAAAGTATGTCAATGAAGTAGGCATCGGAGTCATAAAATACTTTCCTATATTTAGATTTTAAATATACAATAGAAAGTCATTAACTTTTAGACTCCTAAGCACCAATATTGCTTCTGAAAAGGGGGCTTGAATGTTAAAATCAGTTAATTAAAAAAAAAAAAGGTTTTAATATTGCCAGAAATGCACAGTCAGTGTTTCGCCATCTGCAGCGTTAGTAGGCTGTTACACCTTAGTAAGTTTGGTTGGTGAGGGCATGAGAAGGATCCCGAAATTATTGAAGGGAGCAGGAGTATTGTGGGATTGGTTAATTTAGAGGATTATGTTTTTAACTTGATATTAATGCGAAAAAAATCCAGTTGCTCCGAATCATAGAGTAATTTAGGCTAGAAGGGATCTTGGGGGGTCATCTTTCTAGCCTCTGCTCAAAGCAGGTGCATGGTACATGGTTTTGCAATGTCTTCAATAACTTGCCTTTTCGTGGTTTAGATTTGGAAGAAAGATTAACTATCCGGGTCTTTTTTTGAGTAGTAGAGAGGCAAATGCCAAAAAGGGGTAAAAATTAAAGCCAAAAGTATTTTATAAAGAGGTTGATCCAGACAGCGTTGAACCGTCACCAAAACATCCCACACCATTTCACAGATACTGATTTTTTTTTTTAGAACAAACATTGCTCTTGGGTAGCACAAGGGACTTAATTTGAGCATGTGTGAATTAATTTTAAATTGTTCTTTTCATTGCTGGCTAATATACGGAAGGAATTGGTAAATCGTAAGAGCAAAGGCTATACAGCATTTTATAGCCAGTGGTTCTGTTTAGACTTAGTCCCTATAATGCAGTGTTAAAATTTACAAAACAGCTTGTAATTGCAGTAGCTTATTTAAACCAGCTATTTGTGGTTATGTCTGCTGAGGAAACTTAAACTTCAATGTTCCCCAGCCATCTAATAGCAGCAAATTGACTGCGGGTCTCTTGTAAGAATATCTAAATGTAGGCTGTTGAATAATCCCTTTGGGGGCCCTGTAACTATTTTTGTGCCTGGATATGCGTCATCAGTGGGTATTTTCTCTGGTGACTAGCTTACATCAGTAGGTCTCCTACCATACACTCTATCAGTGAGTGACTTATGATTGATGGGAGTCACGGCTGCTCTTTAGCTTTTATCTGTGACCTCAAATAATGGACAACAGGAATTTCCAGGCTGTTAAATTCCTTGAATGACTGAAGACACAGGATGGCTCTGCTGATAAACGCAGGTAGTACCCAGATACTGGGTGTTCACCGGGGGCCGAGGCGGGGAGGAAGGAGAGGGGGGTTCCTCGGCTGCGGGGCGGCGAATCCGTCTCTGACGCGTAGCCGAAAGGTACGTTTCCCCGGGCGCCGGGGAAGCGGCCGCGCCGGAGGACCGCCGCGCGGCCGTGATGTTCTGGCTAACTCCCCCGAGCTCTCCAGCCCTCCGTGTCTCCGGCGGCAGCGGCGCTTCAGCGTGTTCAGCGGGCTGGTCTTGAGGGCAGCCCCTGGGTCCGCTCTGTCCCAGGGAGGCGTGCAGTTTGCAGCTCCGTGGAGGGAAGCGCTGTGGAATTTTCAGCGGCAGCCTGCTCGTTTTCTTAACCCTTTTTGTTACTGCCCACGAGCAGCGAGAGGATTTCTCGGCGGGCTTAACCCAGGTGCTCTCTGGGCTAAATCTGAAGGCGCAGCAGCCTACGTGGTTTTAAGGTTAAGTTGCACCTGCCACAGTGACCCACTGAGCACGCAGTCGTAGTTCATTTCCTGGTGCTCAGTACTTGGTATTACAAAAATAAGGACTGCAGATACTGAGTTACCCCTCTTTCTCCTTCCGCCCTGCCTTTCCACGTGTGAAATGGGGCTGCACGGCAGCTGCGAGATTTTTGTGGGTGTTACCTGTGATGCATTTAGCAGCTTGAGTCAGCCCTACGGCGAGGCACTTCTTGGCCATGTCTTCTTCTTCCCCCCCTCTTCTCCCCGTCTCTCCCGGGCTCAGTCCCCTCGATAACAGCTGTGGTAGGGAACAGATCAGCCCTCCCCGAACTCGAGCTCAGCAGTCTCTCAAGCCCTTCTCCTGGCAACCAGAGAGTAAAAATGACAGACGTGGATGCTCTCGGTGTGATTGATGATTGAAAAAAGTCCTTAACGCTGTTTTATCGCGTGGCATTGTTTGGCCGAGGGAGGATAGCAGCTGGATCCACATTCCTCCTCACCACTCCTTCCTGTTGGCAGGTGGCCCTCCGCAGGGGCTGGGCTTGCAAACGCTCACGCCGGTCTTACTTGAGCGCCTGCTATTGTTTTTCACTCGGGTGACAGCAAGACTGGGGTTTGTGCAGGATTTTGAGGCTTGGAAACTTTCAGAGGGAAAACGGGAGCTTCGTTTTGACTCGCCCGTGTGTCTCCTCCTCCGCATGTACTAGCCCAGAGGTCGTGGTTAATGAATGAAACCAGGCTCCCCGCAGGAGGCAGTGAACCCGCGCCGGTGCCGCTGCTGACACAGTGCTTACATAAAGCTGCCCGCGGTAGCAGCGCGTGTGCGGCCGGAGCGTGGGTGCCCTGGCGCGGGGGGATGCGGGCGGTGCGAGCCTTGCCCTTCCTTGCCGGCGGGTGCCCGGCACAACACACGCGCTGGGTCCAAAGCAAGTTTCCTCATCAGGAAGAGAAGCGGCAATTAAACGGAGGCTTGGAAGATCAAGGGAGAGGAGGGAATGAAAAGGTTTTCATCGAACTGTGATCTACGAGTGTACTCTTCCTTTGTTTCTATATCTTCTTTTTTTTTTTTTGCAGTCACTTCAATAAGACTTTGTGATTCATGACAAACTGGTTATATAATTGAAAATCTGCAAAAGGTTAAGCACAAAAAGCTTGATGAATCTTGAGTCATTTGCATTAAAATTCAGTGAATTTTTCTGGGGTGCTGTGCTTAGAAAATGTAAAGCTTGCTAACTGGTTTAGGTTGCTATGTGTATTACTTGCCACAGCTTTCTAGGAATCATTATGCCCACCTACACATTAATATCTTTTGGCTAATATTGACCTCCTTTTCCCCCATTTTTAGGGGGATTGTATTTTAGGGTAGCGACAGTATTTTAGGACAGCTTTCATTTTCAGTGTTTGTGCGAAAGCTCAGCATCACCGACTTTCCAGAAAGACTCCGCAGGCCTTCAAAACATTTCAGAAAGGGTGGGGGTTTGCTAGGAAGAAGACTTGGCAAGTTGCCTGCTGTTTCCCGGCGCTTGGGGCTGGGGCTGGGGCTGTCTGCAAGGCGGAGGGATGAAGTCCAACCTGGCATGTGGCAGCGTGTGTAGGCACCTCCCTGTGTGCTGCGACAGAGGTGTCGCGTTGGGGACAAACTAAGTTAGGTGCTGACCCTGCAGGGACGTCACGCCGGGGCGATGCCTGGGTCCACGTGCCTACACCCTGTTGCCTTCAGTGACTAAGTGCAGGCACCAAGTTCTGCTTGCACAGCTTGAAGTGAGGAACGATGACCGTGGTGGCTAAAGCCTTGTTTTTCTGGAAGAGCCTTTGCCTGTTCAATGGCCACCTTTAAAATCTTGTCAGTCGCCCTGGACAATAGCTAACCAGGTATTTCTTCTTGGTAGTCAAAATAATTAGGTCTCGTGAGCAAGGGGTACTGCACATTCACTGGAAGGCAAAGCGTTCGCTGCTGCATCTTGTGATAACTCCATCGGCAAACCTCTCCCTCCTCCAGCGAAGTGTGTTGGTGTTTCAGTGCGCAACTAGTTCCCAGTGGGCACAGGACTGTAATTACCATACTTGGGAGGCGAAAACGGAGACTGAATCTGACACGGGAATATCAGGGGTTTCATTTTGAAAATTTTTTAAAGATTAAATACAATTTATTTCTCTCCTACCTGTTAAATCTGTGACTCCACGCTCCGTACAACTGCTGTGGTGTCAGATATTTATTGTGGGTCATAACAATGCATCGGTATTTAATCGTTTTGTATCGTTTTGACAAAGTACTCTCAGTGCTTAAATACTCTTGAGAAGAAAGAGGTGCCCTGGGATGGGAAGAACAGCAAAGGTAATACAAAGCTCACCTTGCCCATGGCCCTCCCCTCTGCCGGCACTATTGTGTTTGAAAAGCGACCGTATGGAGCAGGCAGTGCTGCTTAGTCATTGACAAAATCATTAACGCAGGTAGAGATATGTTGCTATCATGAGATGGCTATACATTGTAAAAGTGTTCTGAAATATGAGGCAAAGAAGTAGTGATTTCACTCGGTATCTTTTGATTGTGTTCGTTCAAAAACGTCGTATTATAGTCAGAAATACTTGATCTCTCAAGGTGATGTTTGTGTTTCCGTAAAGTCCCAATGAAATCGTTGAACCAGTTCCTAGATACTAGGAAACTCCAATTTTGGTCAGCTTGTGTGAGGAAGGGCTTGGTTTGGTTTGGGTTTTGCTGCTTCAGGTGTCGCGGAGGAAATATGGGTTAGCCATCGCCTCATTTAGACATTATTTTGCTGCACGGAAGAATGAGGAGTTACTCATAAACGTTGTTGATGTTTGTAGTCAGTGGAGTAATAAAGAGTGAAGAGGAAGAAAAGCAATGCAGTGAACCATTATAGGGAAAGTACAGCATAAAGAAAAGTTGGACAAAGTGAAAAAAGGTATTACTCTTTCATTTTTGTGGTATTTAATTTTTTTAATCTAATTGATAAGATAAATGAAGAGCCTCCCCTCTTTTTGATGTTACTGTGTACAATAAAGTGAAGGAATGGAGTCAGATACCACTTCAGCTCTTCCTGCACGCTCTGTGCCCGATGACCTTGGTCCTGGCACCTTTGCTCATCAGCTCAGTCGTTCCTGCAAGCTTCCAGCAACTTTCATAAGACTGTTGGAGATCCAGGACCAGGCTGTCAGTGAGTTAACAGATGTGTGAAAGTTGCTCTGGCCTCGGGTTCGTTTGAAGGGAATCCACCCATTTGTTTCCACATGGGGAAGAAGAGGGAAGGACGATACTGCTGGTGAAGCCTGTGCACTGTGGCAGACGGGAAGGTACCTCCCGCATGTCAGTAGCCTGGCACCGACTCCTCTAAACTGTGGCAAAGTATTTTCTCCGTCTCCTGCTTTGTTTCCCGTATGTGCACAGCGCAGTAATCCCTGCAAGGTTTTTTGTTCGTGGCAGTATTTCTCCTTCGTGCCACACAGCGAGCATTTTCCCTGCAGGACCTCAAACAGCTCAACACGTGCTGCGCTGCCGGTGACCGAGCGCGGAGTCCCCGTCCCGCTGCTGACGGCCGCGCGCGCTCCCTGCCAGCCTCCCGTTTCCTGATGGAATGCCCTCCGTGAGTCCTGGGATGGCAGCGGGTCAAGGACAGCGTTATCCTAGGTGAGGAGGTGCCGTACCCCATGGAGGCAGCGAGGGAAGAAGCTCCCTTCCAACCCAGGTTGAAATCTTCCCGAGGCAGATCCTGGCCCTTCGCAGGGTGTTCAGGTTGGCTTGGAAGCTCGGTGTAAAGGAGGCGAGAAAGACACGCCGCACACTGACGTCCCCAGGAGCCTTGATAATGTCAGGACACCTGACAGTACAGCGGTACTTCAAAAATATCACTGTCGTGAAGGATTTACATGATACTGCAACAGCTAATAACACGAGTGCAGTACAAGGCACTAATTCAGGATCGCTGAGGAGTTTGCCAAGTGGCTGTAGTTTCATGTCATGACTTTGTCCCTTTGCAGACAGGCCTTTAGCATTGAGGAGTTTTCCCGAAACTCGTCCAGCCTTTCTTTTTCTCAAGCACAATTGCCGGTTGCTACCCTGCTAGTTAGAAACAGTAGCAACTAAGTCAAAAAACGAAATTCCTTATCAGGTAGTCATTTTGTTTTCACAGACTTATTCCAGCATGCTCAGGGATGGACTCTCTGCAGCTTCCCTTCTCGTATACTGATTTATGCTTTTAGGCAGTGAAGCGAATGTGCGTTTGAGGATTGCTCTGCGTGCTGCTTGTGACCGTCTTGGTTCAGAGACAGAGGAGATAGGAAGTCAGTCTGTGAGGTCCTGACATCTGCTGTCCCTTGCTTGGGAGGTAGGATATCAATCTGCAGTGTGAAACTCCTTCCCCCCCTCCAGGAAATTCCATTTGCATATACAAAGGCCAGCCAGAAATCCTAATCTGGCTCTGTGTTTTGGGAATGAGAAAGAAATGGGGTTATGACAACTAGGAGACACAAAACTCTTTAAACCCTCTTGCACTAATGTGCAGGGAGAAGCCATAGTAACCAAATTTTCTTAGAGTAACCAAATCATGGAGCATCCCGTTGGGGAAAGAGAATAGGAACCTTTGAGGTTTTGGAGATCTCCATCCTCCATAAAGCTCAGGGCCACGTGCTGATGAAATACAGCCTGTCTTTAAATGCACATAGTGGTGATTTTTCTCTCTTTTGACTCTTGATCTCAGAGCTCAAGTCTCATTCCGCCAGAAGCTTGCCGCTGGTTACAGATGAAATACAGCCTGTCTTTAAATGCACATAGTGGTGATTTTTCTCTCTTTTGACTCTTGATCTCAGAGGAGCTCAAGTCTCATTCCACCAGAAGCTTGCCACTGGTTACAGAGGGAGCAAGGCTGCAAATCAGAGATTCAGTTGCTCTTTTCAGTTTAGCATTTTCTACCCTGGTTGCTATTAAATTAGATATCACACTGGTAAGAGCATCAAAGCCAAGATCACCTAGAAGGGAATAGCAGTCTCAAAGAGGTATAAAGGAGTAAAATGGTGCAAATGAGCAAAAGGAGTGTTAGGTTAACTACCAGGAAAAAAAAAAAACATTACAGTGAAGGTCTGTTCTCCTGATGGAAACCAGAAGAGCTGATGAGTTTAAATAACTCAAAAGTGACCTGGACAAAACATTGTAAAATATACTACGTAGATGTTTCGTATTTGAGTACGAGATGATCTAATAGACTTTGGCCATTTCCTTTTTCATCTAATTACTGGGATTCTGTGATCACTTTTAAAAAAGGTAATTTTCTTGCCTGTCTCACTGCAAACCTTCCTGAAAGTTTTTGGCACTTTTTGTGACACGGGGAGGCATTTGCAGAAATCCCAACATGGTGGTATTTTGAAGGTTCCAGACAGATTTTTCATGGTCATATCTTGCTGTTGCTCTATTGTAAAATTCCCAGAATACTTGATGGGAGTTTTGCATTAAAGTTGTATGGTATTTATATCTAGGTGCTCTTTTGAGGCCCAAGTGATATCCATGCTCTATTCCCAGAGTAGCCTTCTTCCAGTTCTTTAAAGCTACAATTTGGCTTTACAGGAAATAATAATCATGCCTACCATACTGTAAGTAAAATATTCAGACACATGAATCTTTTTTTTTTACTTCCTATAAAAATGTCATTTGTAGCTTTATTTTGTTTGTTCTGGTTTGACTATAAGATAAACAAGAGTTTATTAAAGTGTTAGCTCTAAGTTGTAGTTCTTTCTTGAGACTGCAAGGTCTTACAAAAAATATTATTGAAACTGCAGGGCAAAAACACATATTAACAGAAAAATGAATGATGAGTCTGTTTTCATATGGATCTTTTAAAAAGTACAGCTTGTAGTTGAACTAAATGTACTATTTCTTCCACTGCAGCCAGGAAGCCCTCACAGACTTCTGACAGCGCCGCCAAAAAATTAATGCTTCAGCTGTTTAAAAGATATCAAAAGCTTGTTTGACAATTGTAATCTCTTCCAGGAATTTCCTTTCCCGTTTTCCCTGCCTATAAAAACTGATAACAAGATGCTTATACAGTAGAAATGGAAAGTCAGAGGTATGTTACAAAGCGTTGTGCATGCCTTCCAGCCTCACGAGACGAGGCGCGGTATCTCCGCGGTGGGCTAGGAAACGGGGGTACTCCATTGTGTAAGTAGCGTTGGCTTCAAGCATTAACCGCGTGCCAAGATAGCGCAGGTTCACACGTTTCCCAAGCCATTTTTGCGTTTTTCCGTAACGTGGCAGCCAACAGGAGAGCTGCTGGAGATGGCTGGGTGGGAACTCAAAGCAGTGACCAAGGAAAGACAAAAACAAAGGACGCAGAGAAACACGCTGCGTGTGCCGGCGTCAGTTGACGCCGCAGAACTGAAGGCAAGAGGAAGCAGCGCCAGCCCGGCTTCTCTCGGATTTCTGTCCTCACTTCTACACGCAACAAGATGTGACAAACTGAAATAAGACGCAGTTTGAACTTTTGTTCTGAAGCGTATCGAAAAGGCACTGAGACGTGGACTCAAAGGTCAGAATCATTCCCTTTTCTGTAACAAATTCCCAGGACAGCTGTTAAGACTACTCTGTCTTCTAAGGCTAATCTTTAATAGTGTTCACTGGTATGCAGTATGAAATTTATACTATTACTGTGGCTGTGGTGAGAAGCGGTTTGCTCTTCTCTAATGGTAGAAGGGAGATCCTGTGTGAGGAAGAGTGAGATAATTAAAAAGGTCGCCAATAAAAAAGCCACCGTGTTTGCAGAGGGTGTCCTTGCGCTCAGCAAATGCCAGTTAGAGAAATGTCATTTTATGTGTACGGCGGGTTATTACTGCACAAACACTTGTACAGTTACGCGCTGGGTCAGAAGGGCAAGTTACCTTCGCCTCACAGCCGTTATTTTAAAGCAAACATCGCTATCAGACGCACAAATACCAGGCGTTGCAAAAGGGGGATGGTAAAGTAATGATGGACTGAAAATGCAGGCTAAAGAGGAAAAAGAGTTAATGTAACAAGCCTTGGCGTCGTGGGAGGTAATTTTTACCATGTCTGTGCTCCATGGATTAGAAACGTCATCTTTATATAACGGAGAAGCGAACACTTCCTTCCACCACTTGAATGAAGTCAATACACTGTATGTTGTCCTGATGCTTGGGAACGGGAAGAGAATATAAGTGTCTTTCCGTTACCTTCCTTGATACTGAAATGTTTGTAGTCCCCGTGCCTTTGTAAACGAGTTTGTGTAGTTCCTTCCCTGGTGCTACCGATGGTCTGGTACCACCGACGCCTTCCTGGGGTACCCTGCTCTCAGCCCTCGCGGGGCTCTGGCTGGCCTCAGGAGACGCGCTAAAGGGCAGTTCTGCAAGTGACCGGGTGCAAGACGTGGCCTTGGGGGTTTATTATCGCAGCTGTTTCTAGGTGTTCTGCTTGGTGTTCTATTTTGCGTGTTTTGCCTCAAGGTTCAATTAGATTCAAGTCTAAAGAGGCGGAAGGCTCTGTGGGTGCGGTGGCCATCCCGGGTGTGGACAGGCTAGCTGGTGCTGTATGTGGATTCATGAGTTTTGCTTTAAGGCCATCAGGTTTGTCTCCCTTTCTAACGTGGTTGCCATCTGTGCTTGCGCTGGCTTCTCTCTGGGCCGTAGGAACGAACATACTTCAGCAGGGATTGTGTTCTCCTCGGTGGAGAGGAGAACCTTTGTGCCTTTGTGCTCGCCTGACCTCACACCCTTCGGAAGCTCCGCTGGCAAACGTAGCGCGGACCTTTGTGGCAACACCCTCTGGGGTGCGTGGGCTGCCGGTTAGGTTGTCCTGCTTCCCTGTATGCCGAGGAATTTTCCTTGGCGTGCTCTTTTCACACGCTTGAAATCGCTGCGGCTTTAAAGCACCAGCTTTCCCTGCGGAGGAAGCACTGCGCTCGCCCCAGGACCTGCTCGAACCCAGCAGCCGCTGGGGCGGGACGGGGTGGCAGAAGTTAAACGGAGAGCGTGAGTTTGAAAAATTTTATGAGGTCACCATCGCTTGAAATTGGTTTACACAGATGGCTGTCTGGTTTGTTGCTTTGTCCTTGCTTAATAGTAACTGTTTATGGAAAAATGAATTGCGCTGCCGAAGGAGGTCCAAAAGCTCATGCTGTTGTTTCCCTCACTGGAGATCTTCATGTTATTGCGGGCATGCAAAGATTTGGCCTGAAACAGAGATTAATTGTGAAGCACACAGTGAATAATTAACTGTTTGACTTGTTCCTAAGCTCTGTAGTCACCGGGTTAGAAATGATTTCCCAAACTGCAGGAGATAAGAGAAGGTTATTCCTGGTTTCACAATGTCCATATTGTTAGGGCTTTGTGCTGTGTGTACTCTTGACATCAGCTGATACCTACGCAAGCCGGGTCCAGCTTCTCATCCAAACCACTTCCTGGGGTTTTCTCGGGTAATGGCAGTGATTCAGAAGACACCGCAGTGCCTCAGAAAGCCGTTTCTTAACATGTCGCACCCAGACTGTGTGACCGGGAAGAGATCAGGTTCTTAGGAAAGAGTTTTGATCTTAAAAATACCAACTTTTTTTTGTTTGTTCTGCATTCAGATTTAGATGTGCTTCGCTTGGGTCGTGGCCTACTGACCTGTTTGTAAACTCGTGGTATGTCCGGTGGAAGGTGTAGCAATATGATGTACACGTACGTGTGAGGCCGGAGCCTGAGACCAGCCTCCCGGCAGAGACGCTGATTTTGCATCCACAAGTGTTCCTACCTGGCAAAAAAAAACCCCAAGAAATAGACAGGGTTAAAATTCTTTAAAGGAAACCAAATGTAAATAATGGTACTCTGCACTTTTGCAGAACTGTCTACCTAAGAAGCTGAGAGTTAGAAACTTTGATGAAGCCTCTATTCTGTGAGGTGGGTCTGTGTTTTTATTACTGTTTTGAAAAAGCGTAGAAAATTCAAACCATTTGCCTGAGTCCAGACACAGAGCTATTTAAGAGCCGTCAATAGAGTCCAGAAGTTTTCTGCCACAGCACGTGTTCTATCGATACTTACAAATAAGGTCTTTTGCCCTCCTCTGGAAGGAAGTGATGAGTTTTTGCATTCTGTTAGCGTTTGAAGTGGCTCTTTTAATTTTTGATTTCTGACTAATGGAATAAGTGACTCTCACAGATGCTTTTGCTCCGCTGTCCTCCTGCTCTTGTTGTGTGGTGGCCTTACATCACAGTTTGGGGAGATAACAGTCTGTGATAGGGGAGTCAGTGGAAACCAAACGTGTCCGCTGGATCCAAGCCAAACATAATCTGGGGTTCAGAAATGTTCAGTGTGTTTCATTACTTTTTTATTTTAGCGTTTTGTCACAGTCAGATGCACCAGCAGCCTTTTAATAAATCCCCTTCCGCGCTGAGACTTGCAGCTCAGGTTCGCAGACCCATGAGGGCTGGATAATTTGAATAAGTCTGAGAAGTGAAACTGCAGATTTGTAGGTGCAGCAACTACAGGCAGCCAAACTTGTGAATCCTTGTAATTTTGACAGCCTTTGTCACTACAAGATACGGCATGCAAAACCGTCAGCTCCGCTTGCCCTCTGCATGAGCCGCTCGGACGTGGACCCTCTGTTCTCTTCCGTGCCCTGGGCTGGTCACCCACCCCTGCTCGAGCAGCCCCGCTCCCGGGGGACCTGTTTTGGGCAGTGGCCTAGAGAAACTCTCTCTTGGGTTCGTGGTTATTTGCACTGGTTTCCCTTTTGGCTTTGGAAGATAAACCCAGCAAGTGGACTTCTGCCTCCTCCTTCACGTCGCTGGGATCCTGGACTTGCTGTGGCAAGGAATACGTCAGGATTGGAATGTATCTCTTTAAGGATTTGGGTTTTTCTTTAAACTGGTGTTTGCCTTTAAAAACCTTTTTTTGAATAAATTACGCTGACAGTAAGTACCATAATAGATATAGATAAAATACGAATTTATGCATGCCAGCATTTATCTATTTTGTGTCTATTCACAAATACATACTGAAAGTCGACTCCATCTCCATATGGCTCCCGATCTCTTCCCTCCCCCGGCTGTCAGCTTCTCCTTACCTGGACATTTAAAAGGAAGCAGAGCCGAAGGTGGTGGTAGCAGAAAAGTTATATTCAAAATGTTTTTCTCTGGGACATCACCGTGGCTCCTCAAGTGCCTCAGTTCAGATGGAAAACGCATTAAAAATACAATGCAGTTCGATACTAATCTTAGCTTCACACTCTGAAAAGGAATGAAAATACTCAGAGGGCGAGTTACCTATGTGCAGATTTGCTTTCTGAGGGATAGAGGCTGTGCAAAAGCTTTTATTGCTTTAGAAGCTTTTCAGTATACTTTATGGCTATTAATTAAAATCACTTATTTTTTAATCTGAAATTTACACTTGGTTGAATTAGAGACGAGAGGCCTGCTTGTAATCTTTCAATAGGGCTATAAGAAAGCTGAGATACCTCCACCCCGAGACCTTCCGTCTTCTGAACATAAGCACCATTTCTTTTGCTCAGTTCTGAAGCGTTTAAGTTCAAAATCTACGATGAGATTTGTTATACATCATTTGATTGAAATGATGCAAATCCATTGCTGTAGTGGAAAATGCTGTAAGATCTTTGGCAGGGATCTTTGAGGGCGTCTTTGCCCGTTTCTTCTGCCTTAATGCTCCCGGAGGCGGAAGGTGCAGGTTTCCCACGTTGCTGCAACGCGCGCGGTGGGACGGCACGGCGCGCTGCCTCGCTGCCTGCACGGCGCTGCCGGAAAACCCACGCCGGTCGCTTCAGCGCTTTGATGTGGATGGAGTCCCCAGAGTCCCCAAAACGGGAAAGTGATGAGCTGGTGTTAGATGTTGTTGCCATCAATCAACGATTCCGTTATTACAGCGTTACCTCGGCTTCTGGGGCCGTGTGGCTGGGCAGCGAAGGGGTCTTCTTCTGTGGCTGATGCTCTAGTCAGCTGGTAAGGGAGCTGAAATGGTCGCGGCTGATCTGGAGGTTTCTTCGGAGATTCCTTTCTGCCGCCGCCTTTAGAAACCAAATATGAGGCAACAGCCTTCTTGTCCTGTTAAAGCATTAAGTTGTATTGCCAAATTCAGAGCAGTTAGATCAAGTTTTAAAGACATCTAAGGGGATAAACAGAGGGAGGAGCAGCTAAGGAGAAAGAGAAGACAAAACTGGTGGGAAGAACATGTAAATGGCAGAAGTTTCTGAAATACTTTACCTCTGCTCTAAGCTGGGACAAACCCGTGACAACTCTTATACAGTAAGATATCTTATTTCAGAACATTCAAAATGTTGCTTCAGTTTTATTTTGCATAAAGATATTTTGATGGCGTGAAGGTATTCCAACTCATCTCGTATGACTTTTTAAATTATAATTCCCTGGGTAGCACAATACTGTTAAACTGTTAGTATTGAAGTATCGTGTTATATCACAAGGCCTGTTACTTTTACTAATATTCATTTAAGCCAGGGACAAAATTTCTATTTTTTATGGAACTTTTCACTTCTATCAAATCAGTGTGCTTTTCTTTCAGGAAACCCTTTCAGTATGAAAAGTTTGGATGAATTACACAGTTTTACAAATTTTTTCAATTCTTACTATGCGTTTTCAATTTTTAAAATGAGTGAAACATGCCTTCTTTTATTGTCCATAAACCCCATAAGTCCCTAGAATTACATATTTATGACTGCATAGGATTTCAGCACAGATAGGACTGACTGTTCATTTCTGTGAGAATGTTTACAATTGAGCAGTCTCAGGAATAAAAACACAGCTTTTTTACGCGTATGTTTTGCGAATATAGAACTTAGACACACCCTTCACGCCCTGAACCAAAAGCTTCAAATTTCGCCAGCAGAGAGGAAGGAATTTGTCTGCTCTACAGCAAGAGGAAGTATTTGCTGTGTTATTGTAGTACATGGCCTTTTGCCATCTTTGATAAAGTATTTAAGGGTTGTGCACCCAAAGTCTGCTGCCCTCTTGACCCGTCATCCATCACGGGCTGTAGATGAGGTAGAGGAGGCGCAGCCCCGTAGGAGAGATGTTGTTTCAGCCCAGACGAGACACAGCTCCGCCGAGAAGGGAAGCACGGGCAAAGCGGCTCCCCGTGATTCACCGTGCCGCTCAGCCTCCTGGCCTTCTCTCTTTTACCCGTATCTTTTCTGGCCCCGCTCCGTGCCGGCCAAGGTGGTCACATGCGTGAGGAAGCTGTGGGGTTGATCTCCTTTCCACGCAGCTTCACTGGGCATGAATGAGATGAGTGTCTGGGATTTTTTTTTTTCTATATTAAAAAGGAAAACCAGAGACGATTATCACAGCACTGTGCCTTGGCGATATATTTAAATTTATTTCCCCTTTGACTATTCAACACTGTTGATAGATGATGCTTAAAACACTGAATTGCCCATCATTTTTCTAGCGCACTGTGAATTGCCCAGTTTGGGTTTTTTTTTCCCTCTGTGAAAGCAGTTCTGGTTACAGAGATGCCAGCATCCCCAGTAAGTATGCCAAGAATGTACAGTTGTACTTTATGCTGCTAAATTAACAGACAGGAATAGTCACACCAAACCAGATTCAGCTCCCAGATGGGAAAGCGTCTCCTCTAGCCCAAATTTTAATGACGTTTTTACATGAGAAAGTTTCACCAATATAGCGTACAGTGTGATTTAAAACAAATGCTGTCATCTCTTTAAGTTAATGACAGGTAACTTGTAGAAAATAGTAGTGATTTCTTTGTTTTCAATAACCAAACAGGGGTTGGAAATGTCACAGAATCACAGAATCACTAAGGTTGGAAAGGACCTTCAAGATCATCAAGTCCAACCATTAACCCATTTTGGAATACCATGGGAGATTTCAGCCCTCTGCAGATTTTAACCATGACTGTGTTATGATGAAATGAGACAAAAATTTTACAATTTATTTAAAAGAAGGGAAAAGGTCTTTCATTTTTACAAACACTTAAGAGATGCCGAAGTCCATAGCCTGACTTCTCCTTGGAACCGCTTTAGGTTCCTGCCATGAAGCTGAGTGAGATGTCCAAGTGCTAGAAGAAAAAGTCGAAAGGAGCATCCAGGGGTGTTTGGATAGAAATACACAGTTCTCTGTGGTTGTACCAGACACTGTACCTCCCAGTCATTACAGGTGCTCAGACACTGGAGGGATACTTTAGATAGGATTACTTTGTGCTGTTCTCCAGTTCATGGTATTTCTAGTTTTCAGTGCGCTGTACTACTCTATTCCTGTTTATAAATCTTTTAAGTGTGCACATTAAAAAAGTAATTAAATTGTCATCATAATTTATAGTATGCCTGAAGTCAATCACCTAATTAAACGGAAAGAGCAGAGAGGTACTAGGCTCATAAGCATTTATTAAGTACTACAGTATTAATTATGCAGGACTTCTGAACCAAGAAAAAGAGGAAAGAATGGAAACACCAGTCTAAAAAAGCTTTCCATTGCTGCCCGTCTCAATTTAATAATATGAGACACACCCCCACCCCCAGTTGGCAGGACAACACTAATGCTTTCTTTTTGTTAATTTTTAATGAAATTATGATGGAGTTTTTTTTATGATGATCACTTGCAGCATTTTACTGTAATATTTTTTAAAGAATAGTATGTCCCGGTGCAGGGGCCTCTGAATATGCAAGTAGAATTGGAAGATACATTTATGGAAGTTATGGTTTGGGGTGGATTGTGCAGGAACAGACTCTTGGTCGTCACTTCTCAGCGTCTCAGGAATGGAGCCAGTGCCAGTCCCAGAAAAAGGGCTCAAGAGGCAGTGGAGGTCAGGACTGAGCCCAGAAGAGGAGCCTCTGGGT
>NW_010517122.1:0-15150 GCF_000687285.1 Phaethon lepturus | reverse complement strand
GAGCGGTAGGGATGGGTAGGGGCACCGTGGTCATGAGAAGGTTTGATCTTTCTTTGCAAACTTTTTCCCACCTCTAGCTATAAACCTGTGTCGCTTGGCTGAAAGCAGAGGGTACGAGCTGCTGGCTTGCTCTGCAGGAACCGGGGTGGGGAGGGCGCTCTGCAAGGCAGCGGGTTGTAGGTTGGAGCCTAAGAAATGGAAGTGCGTTATATTAGCATGCTTGTGAAAAAGGGCTATCTTGCCGTGTCTGGTTTGTATTTTGCTGCATCGGATGAACTGCCTCAGCACAAGAAGGTGATGAGGATGGAGCGCAAGCCTTAAATTTAGAATTTCTTCTGTTTTCCTAGTTTGTAAGAAAAAAAAAATAGCTGATAACATACTGAAATAGAATCATAGAGTAGTTTGGGTTGGAAGCAACCCTTAAAGGTCAAGTAGCCCAACCCCCCTGCAGTGAGCAGGGACAGCTTCAACCAGATCAGGTTGCTCAGAGCCCCGTTCAACCTGACCTGGAATGTTTCCAGGGATGGGGCATCTACCACCTCTCTGGGCAACCTGTGCCAGTGTTTCACCATCCTCCTTGGGAAAAATTTCTTCTTTATATCTAGTCTGAATCTGCCCTCTTTTAGTTTAAAACCATTACACCTTGTCCTATTGCTGCAGGCCGTGCTAAAAAGTCTGTCCCCATCTTTCTTATAAGCCACCTTCAAGTACTGGAAGGCTGCAATAAGGTCTCCCTGGAGCCTTCTCTTCTCCAGGCTTGAACAACCCCAACTCTCTCAGCCTGTCCTCACAGGAGAGGTGTTCCAGCCCTCTGATCATTTTTGTGGCCCTCCTCTGGACCTGCCCCAACAGGTCCATGTCCTTCCTATGCTGAGGGCTCCAGAGCTGGACGCAGGACTCCAGGTGGGGTCTCACTAGAGCAGACTAGAGGGGCAGCATCACCTCCCTCGACCTGCTGGTCATACTTCTTTGGATGCAGCTCCGGATGTGGTGGGCCTTCTGGGCTGTGAGTGCACATTGCCGGCTTATGTCCAGCTTTTCATCCACCGGTACCCCCAAGTCCTTCTTGGCAGGGCTGCTCTCAATCCCTTCATCCCCCAGCCTGTACTGATACCAGGGGTTGCCCTGACCCAGGTGCAGGACCCTGCCCTTGGCCTTGTTGAACCTCATGAACTTCACATGGGCCCACTTCTCGAGCTTGTCCAGGTCCCTCTGGATGGCTACCTGTTCCTCAGGCAAGTCAACCACACCATTCAACTTGGTGTCATCTGCAAACTTGCTGAGGGTGCACTTGATCACACTGTCTATGCCATTGATGAAGATGTTAAAGAGTACTGGTCCCAATATGGACCCCTGAGGGACACCACTTGTCAGCAGTCTCCATCTGGACATTGAGCCATTGACCACTACCCTCTGGATGCGACCATCCAACCAATTCGTCATCCACCCAACAGTCCACCCATCAAATTCCTCTGTCTCCAATTTAGAGAGAAGGATGTTGTGGGGGCCTGTGTCAAAGGCCTTACAGAAGTCCAGATAGATGACATCGGTAGCTCTTCCCTTGTCCACTGATGTAGTTGTTCCATCACAGAAAGCCACTAGGTCAGGCAGGACTTGCCCTTGATGAAGCCATGCTGGCTGTGTTGAGTCACCTCCAAATAGACTTACCTGGCTTCCATGTTGTTTCTGGGGGTTGTGTTTCAGCCTCGCTGGCCCTTACATGTGAACGTTAGACATCAAAACTTCTCTTTTAGATAGCAGAGGGGTCTGATCTTGCAGCCTGGGCCTCGAGCCCTGGCTGAGCTGAAGTAGCCCATGGGCTGTAGGGGAGAGGGCGAGCGAGCGAGCACCCAGGCAGCTGCCAGGAGCATTTCAGAAGGCAGGCGAGGGTATCGTCTGCCATCTTGTACTGATCCATCAGCCTGCAGTGAGCCGGGCTGTACTGGAGCTTGGGAATACAAATGCAGCCAGAAGGCAAACAACTGTGATAAGCCAGGATGAAGACCAGTAAGGGTTTTGAACAGAATGAAGAGTATACTTGGCAACTCAGGCGGATGCTGACAGTAAGGGCTAAACTGAAATCCTGGGAAAGGAACACCTTTGCTTTTTTTCTACAAGAACTTGTAGCAATGAAAGTCTCTCTCCCAGTTCACTGGAGGTGAGGCCTTTAAAAGACTTTAGATCAGAGGTCTTTAAAAAAAAGATGGCCAAAAAACCTTCTGTATAAACGGACGGGAAGGCGTTAGAGACTTACCTGCTTGTACTGTCATTTTCAAACATTTTTCAAACATCTTCAAACAAAACCAATACATGTAGCATATTGGGAACCTAATTACACAGGTATCAATGTACCTTGGAATACATTAAATAGGAATTCATTGGCAATACATAATTACAACATAGGGGCAACATCTAGAAGTTGGACCTGACATCTGAAAACTGGAGAACCAGTTCAATGGATTTTTTTTTCTGGAAGAAACTGAGATTGTGTGATTGGAATATAAATCCCTCCTGAAGGCCATTTCTTTTCACAGTCTGATAGGCTGCACTAAATTGACAGCAAAAATGACAAAAAATAAAAGCCAGGCCGAACAGTCAAGAAAATTCACTGCGTTATCGGTTTTCCATTTATACAGAAAACATTGAATCTATTTGGCCATGAGCAGTGCAGTGTTCTGTATCATCTTCTTTCGTTCGGCGACGCCGAGCATTGTACGCCAAGGCCTGACCCCGCGGTTGAGTTGGCAGCGCCCTGTCTCCTCATCCTGCATCCCGCTGAGACGCGGGCTTGCACGCCTTGCTGGGGGAGGCCTGTGGTTACCGCTCGTAACCCGACGGAGTCAGTAAGTGTTGTGCTACTGTCCTGAAGAGATATAACTGGGATTCCCTTCGCAGCAAAGATGATGTTATACCTTATGTGGAGCAAATCAAACTGTTGACAGCTCCTCCTCCCAGAGCTCATAATGAGCACCGTCAGCATGCTTCAGGTTAGCACCGCAGCAGCATTATATAAGGAACGTAACTTGACAGTTGTGTGGGGGAAAAAATTACATATATCTATATAAATGTATATATATGTCAGCGGCCTAACCAAGGTCTCAGGTGACATAATACAACTTGGGTTATATAATTCATTTTATGGTCAATAAGCCCATCTTCTGAGCCGCATATTGGAGAACGTAATCCTTGTCTGTTCGTATCAGACTTTACAGCTCGCTCTCTAATACAGCAATTGCTCGGGCCGTGCTATTGTTAAGTGTGTTTTCAGCTTCTCATGCTGGCAATAGGCAGTGGTAGTCCCGGCAGCGGTGTCCTCTCTTTGTTGAAACAGTGAAAAACTAGAAAACCCAAACCTTCCTTGTACTGATTCTGAAAACAAGCTGGATGAGTATTATATTGCAGCTATTTGAGGCAACCGGGGAGTCAGCTGAGCCGTTTGGATACCCTCTGCCAATTTTTTTGTCAAAACAGAGAAACAAAGGTTTCCTCTTCACGTGTGAGAGCTCCTTCTTTACCACTTTCTTTAGGCATATATTTTCATTGGGAAAACGCACTTGTTTTATGTGACAGGCCAACAATTGATTTAAATTCCCAGGTTCTACTTCAGTGCGTGTGCATTATGATACAATGATACAGCAAATGGATATGGTATCTTAAATCCACAACTGTGGAAATATTTGCAAATATTGCAGCTACTACCCTCAGGTACTCAAACTGGCGCAGGTGTTCCGTCGCGGACGGAGAACTTGACCACTTGAGTCTGTCTTTACGGGTTGCTCAGAAATCAGTCAGGCGGAGGTCCGTGTTAGGCACTGGCAGGGTGAGGTGGGTGGGTGCTGGGTACCGCACGCCGTGCAGGCACCGTGTGTGACTCCAGGCCGCTCAGCCGAAGGCCCTGTAAGCGTGAGCAGGCCACCAGCTTCGCCTTTTCAAGAGCGTCACAGTCATCCATATGTATCAGGTGAAGGGTGTTATTTAAAACTCAAAGTTTTAAACGGTGCCCTTGCCATGACTGCAGCCTGACCAGGCATATCAGGAGCAGCTTTTAATTTCCTGCTACTGGAACTTAGTGTGGCCTCGACAGCCTTCAGACACTCTGTCTCAGAGGTAATCTTGGTGCTGACATGGCTTCACTCCTAGCAATGCCTAATGGAGGTGACGCATGTTTATATAAGGAGGTAACACACCTTGTTCAAGTTTGGATGGAAGTTCCCTGGAATTACAGAGCACATCCTGAAGAACGGCAGTATTAAATTCCAGCTACCTCATTAATGTGCATATTGATCTTGTATGCGAGATTTTCTCAAGGTGTTTCTTGGGAGAACAATATTAAATCTGAAAGAACAAATGCTACTATAAAGCAGGGAGATGCGCGATGACATATTCGTAACTTCAGGCCTCATAAAGGAAACTCCTAACTAGCCTCGGTGCAAACATTTCAAATCCTCTTCAGCCCACAAAATCAAGAGCCAAAACGTAACTTCAATTCACAGGACTCTTCAGGAAGATGGAAAAACCCAAAGACGAAGAGTATTTGAGATGAGAAATCTAGGTACATTGAGTCTGGAGAAAGTGTAAGTCAGGGCTTTAACTGCACATATATATGCAAAAGGGCTGGAAAGAACAGGGCAAGGTATTTTCACGTGTTATTGAAGAGAAAGGGGGGAACAATGCTGTCGTCAAACTGCAGCAGGGAATACTTTGCTAGACTGTTCGATATTGGAAAGGGGTTACTACTATGCAACATTTAGGTCAGTGGAGCAAACTGCCACGGGAGGGTGTGGAGTCAGTCATGGCTAGACTGGATAAGTGTCTATTATAGATGATCTAGGATGACCCATTTAGAGGTGGCTTCCAACCCAAATGTTTCTGTGATTTTTGTTTTCTTCAGGTACAACCCTTGTCAGATTGACTCGTTCTTCCAGTTTGTATGTGAATTATTACAGCCCTATTGACAAAAAAGCCCTCTACGCTAAGAGCAGCTTGTAAGCTAGAAATATTTCTAATATGACTTTGCATGCTATAGCAGATGTAAAATGCCAAATATTTATTATATAAACTTGATAGTGTGTTTGTGTTTATGAATAATCTCTTGAAATCTGTGTTAAAATTAAAATATCTTACAAATATTTAGACTATTCTGGAAACATTTTGTTTTCTTCCTTAGAATAAAACTGTTCTTTTCACAGAAATGTCTACAGATTTTAAAGATGGGAAATGTATAAAATTTTAGAAAAGAGTATTATACAGGAGGTGAGATACACCATGTTCCCATGACCTCACGGACTGCATCTCTCCTCCTACAAATGTTCGTTGTAGTGCTAGTTCCCAGGGAAGGGTTTAGAGGACCTACAGATCAGTAGGCCAATGCATGTGTGTGTACATACGTATGTGCATACCTTCATGTAATAGTGTGATATTCTTACTCAATGGTTACTGTAGTTAGTGGAATTTTTACTTGATCCCAGGGCACAGAAGACATGTTTTTTTCTGTTCCAGGTAATGATTTCTTTCATGACAACATATTGTTCAAAAGCAGGCTCTATCATTAAGTAATTAAAATTGGTGCATGGGGAAAGATTCATTTTTATCAACAGAAGAAGCATTATGTATAGCTAACCACACATAGCAGGGAAAATCATTTCTCTTTGGGCTCAATCCAAGTTCCACTGACTTTTACGATACTTGGATCAAGCTTCCTAATCACGTCGCTGTGGTGATCTGCAAACCCACTGGGGGCTTTACTGCTCGTTGCCAGGACTGGTCGTAATGAAATGATACGAAAAACACCGGAACGTAGGTGCCGAAACCTAGATCTGCAGTTCAAATTAAGGCTTTCTTTGACTTGTCAGAATGAAGGAAAAGGAGTAGCCCCAGCAAAGATAATTCTGACTCCATTTACTTACGCCCTTTAAATCCCATTTGAAACTACTGTAGGATTGGTGTATTAGTAAGCAATCCTTAGAGAAGCGGTGAGAAGTGCTTTACTGTATCCGAAGAGCATGCTAGGTAGGTCAGCTATAGTGAGCCTGTCTGGCGCCTTTTCCTGGGGTCTCCTAATTCTCCTTGTCTCCCGTGAAGCAGTTCTGACAGAAAAATAGCTTGTTTTCTTTGAGTGCTTGCTCTTTTATCATTTAAGTGCTTTCTGCTGGTCACAAAGGTTCTAGAACAGTGCGATAAAGGTTCGGGGTATAATTGACTGAATTTTAATATATCTGTTGTAACTTTCTGAATCAGAATCGGTGGGATTCATCTCTGGGGACACTCAAGTGGGCATCTGAGTAACTCTTTGGACATGTAGAATTCAATAGGGATCTTTTTTGTCCTTTCTTTAATTTATCACCTTTCTTAGTCTTTAATTTTGTCTGAGTGTCTGAATGATCACTATTGTTTGTTGTGCCTTTTATTCCTCAAGAGAAGCCTTTAAGTTGAGTTCTTATGTTTCTTAGCAGGGGCATTATGTTTTCCCGGCAGAAACATTTTTGCTGTCTAGCATGTTGACTGTTTTATCTGAAAGCATTTTTAGGTCCCATGCACTTTCTTGGCTCCTTTCCTAGGGCAGTTTTTCCTCAGTTGGACTTTCTACAGTCAGTGTGCCCTCTCACCATTTTCCTGGTCTTTATTAATTTTTGGGCAGAAGCCCTAACGTAGAATCAAACCTTGAGGTTTCAAGGGGACAAGTCTCAGTGAAATTGCCACCTTGCAGTCCTTAGTGTTTGCCTGCAGCTGCACTAAAGCTCTGCTGAACACAGCAGAGGGAGCAAGGTGGCTTAAAACCAGTTTTTCCATTTGTCTGGTTCCCGCAGAAACCAACCAGGCCTTGAAGATACTCCACATTAATAGGAAATGCCCTCAGAAACCAGGTTTAGCTAATCCCTGCCAGTCTCTTCAAATCAGCTGTAAGGCCTCTTTCTGTCATTCAGTGGCAGGGTATCCATGTGAGCTGGCACCTGACATTTGGACACAGATGTGAATAAATTCTGTGGAGGCTCTGCTCACCTGCATTGCCATTTGTGTTTCAAAGGTCAATAATTTTCTTCTTTAAAATATATTGCTTTTTAGTGACCTTTCTGGGGATAGTATATAAAGGTAGTTTAGGGAGGGATTGGTTTAGTACACTGTTTTGGAGTCTTTATTTTATTCTGACTCTGTTGTCTTGGCCATCACAAAAAGATATCAGGGTGGTACTTTGCCCCCAACAACATTCACGAGTCCTGAAAATTCAGGATAAAACCTGTGTGTCTGCCTTAAAGTAATGAGTCTTCTGTCAAGTACTGCCTCATGGATAGTTCTTACTTTAGGGCCTTTAAGTTCAGTAGGATTGCTGGTAAGCTTATTTCTTTAGCTAGTACAGTAGTGATACAGAAATTGAAACTTTCCATCTTGCAGATCTCAGACGGTGGACAGGTGTTGCCTTTGCAAGGGGCCACAAAGGTTGAAGATGACACTCTGCCCATGGATCATCATTGCTTACTAGCTGGAAATTACTAGTCCACCACTCTACTTCAACAAGTAGTGTGGACAACAAGAGTGGTGGAGTGCTCTGTTGAATTGTGGAAGTGCTCTGTTTCTTACTCCAGGCAAAGCCATCTGGGTTGGCTTTAGTTGAAGGTCAGTGGAGGGCTCACATCATTGACTGAGGCAGGAGACATGAGCCTTCAGCCAGCCAGGAGCAAGTGGGGATTAGGAACACCTTCAGCGTCCACAGCTAGAGGAAGAAGAGGGCTTCTGTCACAGGTCTTGGCCAGCAGCAATTTTCCTTTAAATGAGACATGCTGGGGTAGATCAGATACAAAAAGCTACAAACTTTTGTATCGTGTGTTTTCCTACAGGATGCTGTGGAGAATTGGTTGAAATTCATATGCAAAAGCATACCAGAACCTGTCTGGTAACTGTACTTGCAGGAGCTTTCCACTGTCCTCCAAAACCTAGCCTTTTATCTGAGATTATTCTCCAGGCTGTTGATTACATTTTTCAGAGCTGCAGTGTTCTCAGTGATGATTGCGTCAGGACCATCAGTTGTTATTTCCAGGTCCTCAATTTTCTTTTCAGCCTCCTGCCATTTTAATTCCAAACCTTCAAGCTTCCTGTCCATGGAAACCATAGTAGCCTGGATTAGGTCCAACCTTCCAGAAATATGTACTGCATGCCCTGTAAAGAAATTAGATAATACTGGGTGGCCAAGGACCACAGCTCTAGACATTGCCAAACCAAAGGCAGGTAAGCAGGTAAGCCCTTTTAACAGGCTGAAAGCCGTGTATGAATATGGTGCCAGATCCCTTGCTGATCTTAGTTTCCTCAAGGGCGTGTTAAAGTCACTGCCCATGCTCTTATGAAAATCATAGATGACAGTGTTAAACTTTTAAATCACTTAGGTAATTGTGACCAGGAGGTCATGCCATATAGGACACCTGGAAGATATCTTTTCACATGGCTCCTGAAAGCAGATCCACAAATTCCTTTAAAATACATGTTAAATCGGCTCTGTTTTTCATCATCTTAGTGAATTTTGTTGTTTTCTTAAAGGTGCACACCTAATCCCAGGCACTTGGTTTGACATAATTTTTCCAATGTCTCTGTATGTTGTGGTCCTCCCTTCTCTGCCCAGGCTGTGCCTGCAGAAGGCAGTGGCCCCAAGCCCATGTCTGCTTCCTCCTTCCCATGGCTTCGGGGAAGGGCGCTCAGCCCAGGCTGAGCCTCGCCAACATGGGCAGGGCCTGGAGGGTGAGCCTTCTCCTCCAGAACAGTGTTGGAGCAGCAGCTGGGGTCAGTCGTAGGTGTGCTGGAGACCTCTTTTGCTTGTGGAAATACCGTAGCTATTCCGATCGGGACATGCGTGGTGAGATATCTCTGCATTTCTGTAAAAGCAAATGAGAATGTAAGTTCTGCTTTAGTGGAAGAGTCCAGTACTCAAGTCTTTACAAAGGAATTCTTGCTCCAGTCAAAAGAAGAACATTCCTGTTTTACAGATTTTTGCTGTCATAGCTGACTTGGCCAAAGGTGTAAAGAAGCTTGACCCTTGATCCCCGACTGGCACAAAAGCTCTCACTGTGGATACACTTAGGACAAACTTTTACTTTTATTGAAAGGCTTTTCACTTGCTGGATGAGGGAAGAGGGACCTGAGGAAAAAGCTGTGCCAGCAAACAATGTGTTTTTGCTGGTACGAATGAATCTGGGAACACACCGTCAGTACAGTTTGCTAGGATAGCTGCACCAGCAGAGCTATCCTATTCTGGATACAGCCTTGTCTTCTGTTCCAGTTTGTCATGCGTGATTTATTTTTCTGTCACCTCTTCAGGTCCCCAGGCACCTCTCAGCATAAAAAGGAATTAAAACACAATACAGATGAGTCTGCTCTGTATTGGAGTCTTGACCTTTAATATATCAGGTTTTCATATTGCAACTTTCCCAGCAAATAGGTTATCCTACAAGAACTGAGGTTGCTTTAATGATCTGCAGAGGTCCCACCTCAGCCATGCTTCAGTTTTATTTGCTTCCACCTACAAACTCTCAAGCTGCCTGAAATGCCTTTGAGAGGAGATAAGGTTTTCAGATTGCCTGGGAGATGGTAACTCCCTGGTGAACTCCACTGGTCCAATGAGGAAAAAGAATTATCATCGAAAATCAGAGAAAACAGCCTGGCAACCCAAGTGTCAGAAGGATTTCTTCATGTTTTGTCCTGTTATACCAGTTTAATTTTTATCAGACTTTGGGGTTTGTTTTTTTTTTCCCCTTGGTGCTCTTACTACATTTTCCTTCCTTTATTAAAGAAAGCGTTTGCATCTTGCTCTGTGCTTTTGTGACGGCATTTCTCCTGAGCCGACTGGTGTGTCACTCTGATGGCAGGTTTGCAGTTAGACTCCATAGATCAATAAACCGTCTTAGTTGTTGAGTATATCAGATTTGAATTTTAAAAATCCACAGTCGCACTTATAATACCACAGAGGCCAAAACCTGATGAAAATTTTAAGAGGCATCTGAAGAACTACTCTATATTTCAGTCATAAAGCTTTGCCAGCGTTACCTTTTGACCAGGTCACTGTTTGACTGGGTTTCAGTCTCATGTTTTTCTCTGCAGCTACTGAAGGTGGTTCCCCCCCCACAAGTGACAGACAACTGTGTCTTTAAAGAAACAAAACAACTGTGTCAACAGATGGGAGAGAAAATGCTGTGTCTGAAATAGTGCTCGGAATAAACCGTGTTAAAAATAGGTAGTCTTGCCACAACTGTTTCTTTGGCCAATGTGGAAATCCTTCTTTCCCATACTACCATGTTATCAAAACTATACTAAAACCCTGCTAGAAAACCGGCCAAATTAGTGTAGACAATGTTGCTAGAACAATAACCAGCCTTTTCCTGCCACAGCGTGACAGTCATGCTGGTGAAGGAGAAAGGCTAAGGAAGCTGCGCTGCCGCGGGAGAGCTCTGCACAGTTCCTGTGACTGACCCCTTGCCAGCAGCAGCTAAAACGCAGCTCTTGCACTCGCGGGTACAGAATTTAGTGATGTGACCCCCCTCCCCACCCCCAACAGCACTAGGACAACTAGGACAGCAGCGGGTCTCAGCATTTTGCCCTTTCTTAGAAGTGTTGTTTCGCTCTAGGTATGGAGAGAGAGAATTTTCCTGCCCCACGCTCTCTGGGGAGAACCCACAGCAGTTTGGCTAACCAGTTGGTTTTCTTTAAAAGAAAACTCGTGCACTCTCCAAAATAGGAAAGCAAGCCGAACTACACTTAAACGTGCTTGTTACTAGCAGAATTACAGCTGCAGTTTAGACATTGCATTTCTGCTTTCCATCTGTTGTCTCACTTATTTTTGCTGTCTGTCTCCTCGCTTTCAATTGTCTCTTCTGTGTCTCAGTTTATCCAATTTTCAGGGCTGGCCAGCCATTTCCAGCATTATCGCCATCCTAATGGCTGTAAGGAGAGCAGAGGAGCTCTTCGCTAAATGATTTTTTTTTCCACAATGCTTTGTTTGGTCGTTTTTTGTTTGTGCTTGGTGCTCCATGTTGTGTCATCTGGGGAAGAGAGGAGATGTTTGCATAATGTGTATTTTGATGGAGTTGTTTAATTTCTGCAAACATTTATACTCTACAGCTCGCAGCGCCTTTGGGGCAGGGACAGATTGTAATCTCAAACGGAGAACAAATCAGAGGGTTGACCCCACGCTGGCCATCTCCAGCAGCCTGGAGGAGCTGGAGAACAGGTAGAGCCTGGCCCTCGGTGCTCCCCTCCCCACAGGTCCCCCAGCCTTGGGCCGGCGGGACCCCCCTGGCAGGAAGCAGCCTCGAGCAGCTGAGCATAATTTAGGGCAGCCCCGCAGCGTTCGTAATTGATTCCTGATCCGCCAGATGAAACGCGATGGTAGATAAGGCCGCTTCGCCGGGGAGGAAGGGCAGGGGCAGGCGAGCGGCGCAGCCCGCAGCTGAGCGTGAATTCCCCGTGACCGGTTACAGCCCTGCTGTTTGCAGCGGGCTTTTCCTTCCCCACTTGTCTGCAGTCGAGGAATGCTCCTGGGGATCCGTGCTTGCCTGGAAGTTGTCTCTGCTAGATTAATGGTGCTTGCTAAGACCAAAGGAAACTTAAAGGAGAAGAAGAGGTTTCAGAGGACTTCAGAGGCTGCTCAGTTATTTCAGTGCATCAAGGAAAGAGCCACATTCCTTATCAAAGCGGTGAACCGCCCTCATTCCCACTGGAGGGGAATGGAAACGGAGGGGTTGAAATGCCCATGATTTCCCACTCTTCTTCCAGTGGATAAGAAAGGTCCCAATTCACTTTGTGAAAAGGCTCAGAGAGGCTCATCAGCAATTCTGGATGTAAAGGGTTTCCTGTGGTAGCTTCTTACCCTGTCTTTCCTGTGTTACCTCCTTCTGCCTCTGTAGTCCCCTGCAATCTGCGGGTACTATGTATGTATGTCTGTCAGCCCAAGGATATGTCCCATGGCTTTTTTAAAATGTGTTTTCACTTAACCAATCTATGGATGACTTAAAAATACTAGTACCTTACATGCATAAGTGAGAGTTTGATTAACTGATGAATTCTACCTTCTCCCAGGATAATGAGCGCTAAAGGAAATCAAGGGAAGTTTTGTGCAAGAACCTCATGCACGCTACCTATTCGCTTTTGACTTGAGCATGTGCTTTGCTTTGCTGAGTTGGCTTTACTGGTTATAGATGGAATTAAGCATATGCTTAAATGACTTGCTTAGCTATGACTGAGGTTGCACAACTTGTCTGCTGGAGCTTTCCTGTTGAATTCAGCAAGAGCAGACTCGGGCCGCAGCGACAGAGAGGTGATGCAGTTGTAACTGGCAGGATAGGCCAATTAAAACTTATTCCCTTTGTATTGTAAAATGAGGTTTTGCTTTCTCATTACTTCCAGTTTCAGGTTATGGTTGTGAATTGCGGTCAAGTCAATACGGTTTCATGGGACAAGCACAGCAAAACATTTTTGCTTCAGCTATGGGGATATATAGCACAAAGCTCTCCTATAGCTGTATCCAGCCTAACTGCTTGCGGCTGTACTGCCTCATTTTTCAGCCTGTTCCATTCTTGTGTTGGACACCAAAATCAGTAGAAAATATTAACTGGCAGCATTTAATAGCATATACTTAGAACGTGAAATAGAGAAACCAGACATTTGTGATGCACCGCTAACCTATTGGTAATTTGTTTAACTCCACTCTTCCACACATGCAAGAGAATAAAATAGAAGTTATTAAAATAAAAGTGATTTTTAACAATTCTTCATATTTATGGCCTTTGGGTTTTTGTCTTTAACATACCAGCTTGTGGTTGTTTTTTTTTTTTTTCCCAAGAGTCACTGGTAATTGCAGAAGGTGAAAAATTGCAAACAAACTAAGGAGAAGTTCAAGTTAGCTGTGGAGCCAAAAGTGTGATTCAGGAGCTGAAAATATCTCTGCACTTCATGCATCAAACTCAAACACTGTGCTTTGGCAACGCCCCCTGGATTAGAAGTGGAGTTTGAGGTCATTCCTCCTCCAGCCTGCCATGTATGGGTAGGGCCCACGCTCATGGCAAATTACTGACTTACGGAGCACACACCAAGAGCAGAGTGACATCAGCGCAGAGGGATCTTGCCTCACTGTGGAAGACCAAAGACCCCACTGCTGCCTTTCTCTTGTCTGTCTTTAGACCTGAAGGACCAGTGTGGAGGTACTGGGAATGAGGACACTTTAAAAATTCCCTTTCCAGATGTGTCAATAACAAGGGATAGTGAGGTAGAGCACTCGTCTCCTTGTAAAGAAGTCACACAGCATCCAGCAGAAGTGCTAACAAAGTGTGTGGTCAGAGGAGTTTTGGTGGCCCATCCAGATTTTTACGACAAACAATCCACTGCCAGTGATGGTGCAGTGCTAGCGATGCTGCCGGTGATGGTTGTCGCTGCCGAGCTGAAGTGACAGTAGCGTATCCTTGTGCTGTACAAGCAACCAGGAGCACAGCGTCCGGAGACTGATCTGAACTTATCTGGTGTAAATCCAAAGAACCTTGAACGAAGTCTGTGATTGACTTAACATCAGTCTCACTGAGGTCTTAATTTTATTATATAGAGAACACTGGCTTAGATTTTGCAGGTAACAGCAACCAAAACTCTGTAAACAGACCCCAAGTCCTTAGAATATTTTTTCCCGCTGACAAATTTCTGTTGTTCCCAGGCATCACACTTCCTTCCTGCTGTCTTGGATGTCTGAGTATTTGCCAGCTTCTCAGGGGCAAGTTAGCTTTCATCTACTGCTGAGATTATCCAGTGCTGCTGCCATAGCTTTGCCGTGGGCTTGAACTTGCGATGGTCCTTCTTTCAGCTCAGGTGTGACAATCACCTGAGCTGTCAAAACTATCTCCATCACCATGGAAAGACCATCGCAAGTTCAAGCCCACGGCAGAGCTTGTAGGACACCTGCCGCATTCCAGCCTGCCCACTTGGCACCTACGAGTGGCTCTGCCTCAGTTTCTTCATTGTGTGCCTGGCTGTGTTGGTTTTTCCCAATGCACAGGTGTCACAGCAGGGTAGTCATTCAAAGAGGGGAGGAAAGCCAAGGCACTCGCTGTAGGAGGCTCCGCGTGGTGATTTTGCTGAAGCCTGTTTGGATCACATAGAACATGAGCTTTACCTGGAATCCTATCTTGGGCTCGGCTGAGACCTGATGTTTTTGCCTTCTCTGCCCGCCCTAGGAGGATCGCCAGATACACTCGCATCTTGCTGCCAGCTGCCTGCGCAAACAGCCCTCTTCTCTTGGCAACAGCGGGATAGACAAATGGGTTGAGCAATATGTGTATATGGCCACTGTGTCAGTTGTCAGCCTGACCATTGTCTAAAAGCATCAAGCCTGGTTAGTGAGGGCACTGATCTCGGCTGGCAGTGTCTGAACTGTTATTTGCAGTGAGGTTGTGGACCTATACTTAGGGGGATGTGCTCTTGCTAATTTAGCTCCTGGCTGAAGTGAAAAAAAGTAACCCAAAATCATAGTTCCAGCAGTAGCAGCAAAATAGGATCCTGTGCAGAGTGGGCTCTGGGGTAGAGGAGATAATGTAGGGGCAATCCGAAGAAGAAATCATGTGCTTGATAGTGAATCACCTATGTATAAGGTAAACAAAGTTCATAGGTGATGTTCCAAAAGTCATTTGGCATGATATATCTTTTAGGTAAATTTTGTTCTGATTGCTAACTTTCTGCAGAGCCTGGGAGACAATAAAACCAACTCTGCTAAAACACACACATGTGTTAGTAAATATGGCTATTTTGATTTATTTATATAATATCACTCTCTACAGCTACATGAAAGGGGGTTGGGGTGAGGTGGGTGTTGATCTATTCTCCCAAGTAACCAGCGATAGAACGAGAGGAATTGGCCTCAAGTTGCGCCAGGGGAGGTTTAGATTGGATATTAGGAAAAATTTCTGTACTGAGTGGTCAAGCATTGGAACAGGCTGCCCAGGGAGGTGGTGGAGTCACCATCACTGGAAATATTCAAAAACGTGTAGACGTCGCACTTCAGGACATGGTTTAGTGGGCACAGTGGTGTTGGGATGATGGTTGGACTTGATGATCTTAAATGTCTTTTCTAACCTTAATGATTCTGTGTTTCTGTGAATATGTATTTTTGTCAGCAAAACTGCTATCATGGACTTC
>NW_010517121.1:405-2699 GCF_000687285.1 Phaethon lepturus | reverse complement strand
CCCAACCCCCTCCCCAACCCCGGCCACCCCCAGAGGGGACGGTGACACCGTTGTCACCCCCATGGGGGACGTAAGCAGGACAGGGACAGCCAAGAGCCCCAAGGGCTCCTTGGTGGCCCCAAGGGGACATGGGGACACCCAGATCCATGTCCCTAAGAGTGACATGGGGACATCTGGATCCATGTCCCCAAGGGTTCCCAGTGTCCCTGGGGGACAGAGAAGGGACATGGGGACACTGGATTCATGTCCCCAAGGGTTCCCAGTGTCCATGAGTGACACAGGGACACTGGAAGGACATGGGGACACCCCAGATCCATGACCCCAAAGTTTCCCTGATGTCCCAAGGGACATGGGGACAGCTGGATCCATGTCCCAAAAGGGACATGGGGACAGAGGAGGGACATGGGAACACAACTGGGACATGGGGACACCTGGATCCATGTCCCCAAGGGTTCCCAGTGTCCCTGGGGGACATGGGGACACAAGAGGGACAAGGGGACACCTGGATCCATGACCCCAAGGGTTCCCAGTGTCCCTGGGGGGCATGGGGACACAACTGGGACATGGGGACAGTCTGGATCCATGTTCCAAGGGTTCCCAGTGTCCCCGAGGGACATGGGGACACAGGAGGGACATGGGGACAGTCTGGATCCATGTCCCTGCGATGGACAAGAGACAAAGGACACCAGGAGGGGACAAGGACGTCCCCGTGGCATGTCCTGGTCATGACACAGGAGGGACAGGGACACCCCGGATCCGTGTCACAAGTGTGGCCAAGGGGGATGTGGGACAGGGGAGGGACATGGGGACATCCCAAATCCACGTCCCCTGGGATGGATCGGGATGGGGGATGCCAAGGAGGGGACAAGGTCCTGCCAGGACACAGGAGGGGCATGGGGACACCTGGGGAAGATGTCCCCAGGGGGAGACAGGGACACAAGAGGGACATGGGGACACCCTGGATCCATGTCCCCAAGGGTCCCCAGTGTCCCTGGGGGGGACATGGGAACACAAGAGGGACATGGGGACATGGCAGAATCCATGTCCCCAAGGGTTCCCCAGTGTCCAGGGGATATGGGGACACAGGGGGGGCATGGGGACATCTCCAAATCCATGTCCTGAGAGGTTCCGCAGTGTCCAGAGGACTTGGGGACACCCAGAGATCATGTCCCTAAGGGTCCCCAGTGTCACTCAGGTGACATGGGGACACAAGAAGATCTTGGGCACACTGTGGATCCATGTCCCCAAGGGTTCCCAGTGTCCCTGGAGGACACAGATGGGACATGGGGACACTGGGTCCATGTCCCCAAGGGTTCCCAGTGTCCCTGGAGGACACAAATGGGACATGGGGACACTAGGTCCATGTCCCCAAGGGTCCCCAGTGTCTCTGGGGGACACAAGGGGGACATGGGGACACTGGACCCATGTCCCCAAGGGTTCCCAAAGTCCCCAAGGGACATGAGGTCATTAAGAGGGTCTTGGGGACACCTGAATCCATGTCCCCAAAGGTTCCCAGTGTCCCTGGGGGACACAAGGGGGACATGGGGACACTGGACCCATGTCCCCAAGGGTTCCCAAAGTCCCCAAGGGACATGAGGTCATTAAGAGGGTCTTGGGGACACCTGAATCCATGTCCCCAAAGGTTCCCAGTGTCCCTGGGGGACACAAGGGGGACATGGGGACACTGGACCCATGTCCCCAAGGGTTCCCAATGTCCCCAAGGGACATGAGGTCTTTAAGAGGGTCTTGGGGACACCTGGATCCGTGTCCCCAAGGGTTCCCAGTGTCCCCAGGGGACACAAGGGGGACATGGGGACACTGGACCCATGTCCCCAAGGGTTCCCAATGTCCCCAAGGGACATGAGGTCTTTAAGAGGGTCTTGGGGACACCTGGATCCGTGTCCCCAAGGGTTCCCAGTGACCCTGGGGGACACAAGGGGGACATGAGGACACTGGACTCCATGTCCCCAAAGGTTCCCAATGTCCCGGAGGGACATGAGGACATTAAGAGTGTCATGGGACACCTGGATCCATGTCCCCAAGGGTTCCCAGTGACCCTGGGGGACACAAGGGGGACATGGGGACACCTGGATCCATGTCCCCAAGGGTTCCCAGTGTGCCTGGAGGACACAAGTGGGACATGGGGACACTGGGTTCATGTCCCCAAGGGTTCACAGTGTCCCTGGGGGGACACAGAAGGGACATGGGGATGCCCAAGGGTTCCCAGTGTCCCAAGGGGACATAGAAGGGACATGGGGACACCCAAGGTCCATGTCCCCAAGGGTTCCCCGTGT
>NW_010517121.1:0-355 GCF_000687285.1 Phaethon lepturus | reverse complement strand
GGACACCTGGATCCATGTCCCCAAGGGTTCCCAATGTCCCCAAGGGACATGAGGTCTTTAAGAGGGTCTTGGGGACACCTGGATCCATGTCCCCAAGGGTCCCCAGTGACCCTGGGGGACACAGGGACACCTCAGCATCATGTCCCCAAGGGTTCCCCAACGTCCCCTGGGCGCTACCTATGTGGGAGGGGGGACGGGGACGGGGACGGGGACGGGAGGACCCACCTGGCGTGTCACCGGAGGCCGAGGGTCCCGTGACAATGGCAGGGCTGGCCCGCGCTACCTGACGGACAGCTAGGACGAAGAGAGACACGGGGGTCAGGGCCACCGCGGGGGGACACACTCGTCCCCGCAG
>NW_010517120.1:7123-23772 GCF_000687285.1 Phaethon lepturus | reverse complement strand
GCTCTGGAGCCCTCAGCACAGGAAAGACATGGACCTGTTAGAGCAGGTCCAGAGGTAACCACCAAAATAATCAGAGGGATGGCACACCTCTCCTGTGAGGACAGGCTGAGAGAGTTGGGGTTGTTCAGCCTGGAGAAGAGAAAGCTCCAGAGAGACCTTATTACAGCCTTCCAGTACTTCAAGGGGCCTTATAAGAAAGATGAGGACAGACTTTTTAGCAGGACCTGTTGTGATAGGACAAGGGGTAATTGTTTTAAACTAAAAGAGGGGAGGTCAGATAGACTAGATAGAAGGAAGAAATTTTTCACAATGAGGGTGGTGAAACACTGGCACAAGTTGCCCAGAGAGGTGGTAGATGCTCCATCCCTGGCAACATTCAAGGTCCAGTTGGCCAGGGCTCTGAGCAACATGATCTAGCTGAAGATGTCCCTGATCGTTGCAGGGAGGTTGGATTAGATGATTTTTAAAGGTCCCTTCCAGTCCAAACTATTCTGTGATTCTATGTTTCTAAGAGTTTCTTCCCTTGCTAAACAAGCTTTTGCTTCTGAGATTTCTTGTGTATAGGGGCAACTTATACCAGCACAGGTTGGTTCTCTAGTTCAGCTGTAGTGCCGGTCACCATGGTTGGAGCAGCCGCAGTGCGTGTTGCAGGGGTTTGGAGTGACTGCAGTGCCTGTCATTTTGTCATCAGATCCAGAGACGTTCTCTTCCCCTTGACAGTACTGAATAGTGTTGAACAGAGTTTGATTGGCATGGGCCAGGCCCCAGCACGTTGCAGTGATTTGTGTGTCTCTGGAATTGCCAGGGTGACAGCATGCTTATTCCCAAATATTTTACTAGTTTTTCAGGATTCTGCACTTGTTCAGAGATGAACTTTCAAAATATTGGAGCTGCCCACTGTCCTAGGTACTTGCCCATACTATCCCACACACCCTGCCACTCATAAATATCCAGACTTAGGGCACATCTCTGGGTGGTATTCTTAAACAGTTGTTTAACCTTAAACAAGACCTGAAACACATTCAGAAGACATAGCAATAGGAACATGCTGATTTGAACATCCCAAGGATATTCAAAATTCTCAATAGCTATTGTAGCTAGCTTTAAGGAGAAGGGAAGGTGAAGGAGCAGGGGAAAATGTCCCCCCCTTTTCTCCCCCATTGATTGGCTCTCTGAGGAGAAAAAGTTAAAGAGCATAATTATTAATAGTTTCCAAGAGATGGTTCCCAACAGCAATGCTGAGTACAAACACCAGATTAGTCTCACAACCGCTAATTTTATCGTATCATAAATCAATGCTACACACTACAGCAAAACGATAACCTTAATCCAGGCCCAAAAGGTGATAAACAGAACAACAGGGAACATATACAGCAAGAAAGGTGTTACATAACACAACTCTGAGAACAAGCACAACAACTCTGAGAGCAAATAAATCAAGATTGCGACCAGTGGCTATTAAACTAATGTAATGAATGCTTATAACAAATTTATTTTAACATGCTCTGGTCAGTTCTGTAGTTATCTCAAACCTTTGAGCCCCACACTGGGTGCCAAAAAGGACTGTTGTGGTTTAACCTGGCAGGCAGCTAAACACCACACAGCTGTTTGCTTACTCCCCGCTCCACAGTGGGATGGGGGAGAGAATTGTGGGAAAAAAAGTAAAATCTGTTCATTGACATAAAGACAGTTTAATAGGGCAGAATGGGAAGTGGAAATAATAATAATAATGATGATAATAGAATATACAAGATATTTGATGCACAATGTAATTGCTTACCACCTGTCGACTGATGTCCAGCCAGTGGCCCTCCCTGGCCAGCTTCCCCCTTATTTATATACTGAGCATGACATCATATGGTATGGAATAACTCTTTGGCCAGTTTGGGTCAGCTGTCCTGGCTGTGTCCCCTCCCAACTCCTTGTGCTCCCCCAGCCTCCTTGCTAGTAGGGCAGTATGAGAAGCTGAAAAGTCCCTGACTTAGTGTAAACACTGCTTAAAACATCAGTGCGTTATGAACATTATTCTCATCCTAAATCCAAAACACAGCACTACACCAGCTACTAGGAAGAAAATTAACCCTATCTCAGACAAAACCAGGACACTGGGTGACAAACAAGAAGGTGCACTTTGATATCTAGTTTCATTTCCAGGGCTCTGCCCTGGACATCCTGTGTGACCTTGAGCCAATCTCTTAATCTCTCTGTATTGCTGTGTTCTGTTTGTAAAACATGGATAACAATTCTTCCTTTGGTCTGTCCCCAGCCCTTCCTGCTTTACCTGTAAGCCCCTCAGGGAACAGAGTGCCAATGCATGTGCCCTTCCTCCCAGACAAGGGCCTTGGCTTTGGCCATGACCAGTATGTTTAAAATAAAAAAATAATATTTACTGCTCCTTTCAAGGGAATACCTCTTTTTACATGCATATATTGAGTTTTAATATGGTTTAAATTAAACTGATAATTTTTCCTTTGGGTGAATCTGTTGATGTTTGTTTGACTGACTCACCTATCTACCAAGAAAATTTTCAGGACTACAAGCCTCCGGCTTGTCTTTCACAGCTCGTGCTTTCTCCTTTACTCTCTCCTCCACCTGGGTAGGGTTGCTGTCAACTTTGATTACCCTCAGGTAACAAATGTTTTGCACATATAAATAAACTGAGTATGTGCAATAGCTTTAACATATCTAGAAAATTTAGACCTGCTGTACATGTGTGAACTGAGTTATACATGTCTGGGGAGACTAGGTTGTGCTGGACATTGAACGGACGATGTGTGAATGTATCAGTGGCAAGATGCATACCACAGGGATCCGATACTGCACCGGACCTGATACTCAGGCACTATTAATTTGTGGAGAAGTGAGAATCCAGTGTGTCCAGGATGCATTGAATTTCCGGCATGTGCATAACTCAGCTGCGTTTGAGCCAGAGGCTGGTAACTGGCAAGTTTATGAAAGTGTTTGACAGCTCTAAATCTGATCTCTGATGTACCTTCACACTTCACTTCATATATGTATATGAAACACCTTAGTAAAATCAGTGAGCCATATTCATGCATAAAGTCTTGCTTGTAGCGTGGGGTCAATAGGAGCTCATGACTGTGTTAGATTTACTTTGAAAATGTTTCTTGGATAAACTCTCTAAGGGTTTTTAGGAAGGACGAGATGCCTGTTTTTCTGGATCAGAAGCTAGGATCCTGACAAGATGGGTGGTGAGCTAGTTTGCCATGCCAGGAATGGTGCTATTCTCGGTATATGCTAAGGCATAGCTCTGCATGCCAAAGGAAGGAGCATGCAAATTTGAAGTGCTCTTGTTGAATGGTAGTGCTTCCATGACTTAGGCAATTTGGTTTCACTTTAGCTTTTTGGGAACCCAATTTGTTTTTTTGGATAGGGCCTTAAAAGGTTTCCTCAAACATAGGTGTAGGTAAAAGAATTGGATCTAGTGTCACTGAAATAAAAATCCAGCTCCTGCTAGAGCCTTTTGGGAATATTGAGACCATACTTGGATATACTTTTGTTCATAGAAGAATGCGACAGTCTTTTTTATTACCACCTCCATACCTCATGCTGTTACATCTGTTGGCAGAACTGGAAGGTCCCATTGTTTATTCCCAGGTCACTCAATCCGTGAATAGAGAAAATGAGAATCGCTTTTTTTAGGAGTCCATCTGCCTATGAACCAGGCATCACAGTACTTAGGTCAGATGCTGGCTGGGTATAATGGAGAGAGTTCATACAGATGCCAGTTCAACTCAGGAGTTTGGTACCAGAAAGAGAGGCAGCACGATATCCACAGGCTGCAGCACAATGATTTCATTGATGTCTTTGAGTACTGTTCCTTCCATGGTTTACTGACTTATCTGGTGCAAAAACCAATTTACTTAGTGTATTTTATCGGAAGAACAGAAACAAACTTTCCTGAGGGAAAAAAAAAATCAATTCTTCCTATCTTTGGTGGTTTTCTTATCTCTGCATGCATGCCAAGTGGGGACAGGATGAACACCACTGACATGAAACACCGGAACAGGTTGCGCAGAGAGGTGGTAGATGCCCCAACCCCTAAAAAAAAAATCAATTCTTCCTATCTTTGGTGGTTTTCTTATCTCTGCATGCATGCCAAGTGGGGACAGGATGAACACCACTGACATGAAACACCGGAACAGGTTGCGCAGAGAGGTGATAGATGCCCCACCCCTGGAAACATTCAAGATCAGATTGGATGGGGCTCTGAGCAACCTGATCTAGTGGAAGATGTCCCTGCTCACTGCAGGGAGGTTGGACTAGATGACCTTTAAAGTTCCTTCCAACCCAAACTGTTCTATGATTCTATGACTTGTATGTCACAGGTAACATTAAACAGAATGGAACCTGTGCTCAGTGATATTTCTGTTTACTGTAAATTATTTCAGAGGGCTGAGAATGGCTTTGCTAACACAAAGACTGCTTGTGTTCTGCGGTGCTACTGTGTGTTGAGATCATGGATATAGATACATACAACAGAGCTCAGTAATGATGCTTTATCAACACTTTCAGTGACCCCAGAACCATACAAAAGATAAGAATAAAAGAGTAATGACAGTGGTGTGGTTTTTGGCTGAGAAAATGACAGTTCTTCAACCCCAATAACACACTATTAAATCTTCACATGTTTCTGTTTCATCATGGAAGCCTGCTACTGTAAAAATCCAAAGCTCATAGGATCAAAATGGATGTCTGGATGAGATGATTTTCACTTGCATAGGTCATGAAAAGAATTTATTTATTCATTCGTTTTGTATATAAGAGTATTTTATATCCTTGATATGTTTAGGCAAAAGAAGCACGAAACATTCCCTAGCATTAGATTGTTCCTTAGGGCAAGAAGTTGTTATTGTCACTTAGTGTGTCATGTAAGACAAGCTTAGAACTTTATTCTCCTCTTTCCAGTGTTACAGTTCATACTGCTTTTTCTAACAAAATAGGCTTAGTGACCTCTAGCCCCAGTCTTTGAGGCTGCCAGCTTTATTTGTACTTCAAATTGTGATAAGTACTGAACTCATAGATTCACTTGCAAAATCTATGCCAGAAACATCCTTCTCTCAGTAAGTGCTAGAAGTCAAGCTGCCATGCACACTATAGAGCAAAATTAAGTTTCCCATGCTGAGACCTGCTGTGTGACTGGCTATGTGATCACTAATACAGAAATTCACCCAAGTCACCTAATATTCCGTTTAGTCTGTAATCATTACCAATACTTGGCAGGAGTCTTGTGAGCAGCCTTCATTTATTCTAGTCAACCTCACTAACAGTGCAGTCATTGTGCATCCCCAAAATTTTACAAGTCATATAGCTGCCACTCTTTTGGTGTCTCTTCTACAGTGGAAAGTATGTTGCTGTAAAGTACATTACACTAAGCCCATTTTCCCTGTCCTTATTTTATTCTTCAGTATTCAAAGATGTGTCTGTATTCCTAAATAATTCTTTTCACTCTACGGTGTTTGCAACTTTCAGACATTTGTATACTTATGTCTCCATGTTTAAGAGTGCTGGCCCTACAGGCAAGATTTTCTGGTTTTGCTACAGAAATTCAGTGAAGCAAAACCTGGCAGCTTTGCACAGATCCGTACACGTACAGTACTGTAGGTCTTCTGTAGTGTAACTGTATGTTATACCTTGTACAATATCATAGCTTTCACAGTAACTTTCATTGCTTTTGGCATATTCATGTTCAATATTCTTCACAAACTATTTATCTAACCTACCAAGGAATACTTTGTGTGACAAACTACATTTTAGACTGTATTTCTTCCTATAAACATGTCAAATATGCTGCTTGTTTCTTTTCTAAATATTGGCCCTCTAGAAAATCATAAAATAAATTATGGTTATCGGTTTTCCTGGATTGTTTTTATTCTTTAGAGTTAAAACTAAGAGGGGAAGAAGAAAAAAACTTTCTTTTATTCCAAAAAACTTCTGCCCAAATCGCATTTAAGCACCCACTTGCAAAAACCCCTGTGCTTCTGGAAGGAAGCTCCCAGAAAGCGTTAGAGAGCTTTAGAGCCCTATAGTCCACCCATCTCAGCATGCATGGATTTCAGTGTGCATTTCCATTTTTCATGACACACCGGGTGTTTGTCATCTCTGGACAAGATGAAAGTCTCAAATGTTTGCCAGCGTCATAGCATTAGTGTGGGCATTTTTCAGCTTTGACAGGGTAATTACCTACCTAAGTTTTTATAGAGACTGATGGAAAAAAAGGTCTAGATTTGATTCTGACACTGTGTGTAAGAAATGCTTTACCCAGTCACCATGTGGAACTCTTTTTCCTTATTTTTCATTCAGATGAGCCTGTTCTTCTCTATGAAAAATAATTTAAAACTACTCACAAAGATGTATCACATAGGACAAACCCTTCTCTGATGCCAGCTATCTCTTTCTCATAGAAGCAACACCCCTTGGAGTGCTTCCTGGAGTGCAGAGCATGGCTCTGAGTTGTACTGTTTCCCAGGAACCTGCGAATCTCCTCTTCAACTCTCTGAGATTGCAGTGAGATTCCCAAACCAACAGATAATTCAGCAGATGTGGTGCGCTGTGTTTTGCAAGCTCGTGTGTTGCACCAGGTGAGTGCAGAGAGACTGATTTCATCTCTACAACTATTTATGTACAAGTTACTTGGAGATCACTGAAATACCTCTCCACCTTTTCCAGGTCTGGAAAGAACCCAGGTGAACCCAGAGCTGTGCCTCTGTGATTTTGGTGGCGCCAGGTCCCATAGAACATGCCTTTTGTCCTACTCAAGAATTTCCTTCGGAAGGGCAGGGAAGAAGGCTTATGTTCATATTTCACTGTCTTTCAGGCAGTGCTCAGAACTCCTGAGACACACATAGAGTTTTACAGGAGGAATGCAGCATTTATGGTAATCACCAGTGTATGTTCATGAAAATAAAAGCCCACAGCAGTCATCTTTCCATTCTACCAGTTTCCATTACTCTGTTATACTTAGCCCAAATTTGGTTTAGTGGAGCATATGTGGAAGATTATTGCTGTTCAGTGAAGGGCTACAGACACCTGGAGGCAGGTATGAATTTGATTTTAAATTGGATATAAATGCTGAACTCCATAAGGAGCTGTGAGAGGCAGGGTTCATTGCCCTTCTTCAGACACCTACTTGCATGTTCATCCCATCTATATAGATGTAGGCACCAAGCTTAAGAGTACAGTTGCTTCCTCCTTAAGTACAAATCAAGTCCTCAAGATAGTGATTTAAGTTTCATACTAACTGAATTACACTTGAAGAAATAATTTCTCTCTACTAACTATGTATGTTACCCAGGACAAGTGTGATCTTTACTCAGGTACTTTAATTATGTGGTTAAAATTGGGTAGGATGAATTTGTACCATAATAAGCAATAAAGATATTTCAAGATTTTTCGGAGTAAGGTATGTTACCAATCCAAATGTTTTATTTAGAAACAGAAACAAAGATAAGATTTTCTATAACATTTTTGATCACATTTTTTTAAATGTTCAAATCACATCTAGCTTACTGTTTCCTTAAAGCACATAATTTGTAGATGTTGTGAACTATGTGCCTTATGTGATCTCATTTTTTAAAGAAGTTTCATCAGTTAACCTTCTTTAACTATGAAAAGCCTTCTTATTTCTCAGTATAACAAAGAAATAATTCTCCTAATGTGACTTACCTCAGCTGTAACTCAGATGGTACACAGATTATCCTAGGTGTCTCTCTGAAGTCTATAAACGTGAATATCAAATGTCTTAGAATATAGTTATCATAACTTCCTTTAAAAAAAAACAAAACAGGAGGAAAATAAACTCACTTGCCATGTGTCCATTAAAAAAATAAAGACTATGGTTAGAAAAAAGGTTTGAAGATTCTGATCTTAAGGAAGGCTCTAAAGAAAAATCTGCAGCTGTAATTAGCTGAGCAAATGTCGAAATGTTGTCTTTTAAGAGTATATGCATTTACTTTTAATACAGACATTCCAGTGTTAACACCTCCAGCATACTAAGCCAATTTGCACCCTTTGCAATCTAATGCTTCACCAGGTTTGTATTAAACGTAAGTGTAGCATTCGGTTCCTTAGAAATTGTCAGAATTCATTAAGGTAATCTGTCCAATCCAGTATCATGTCTTAAACTGTATTACTATCATCCTCAAATGAATGTGCAAGAGACTCCACCTCAGATAGTTATGGAATAACTTGCCTATAGAGACAAGATATTCTGAAACCTCCAACATAGCAGGGATGTCTTATGTTTTTCAATAGGACAGTTTATATCCCATTTAAATTGGGTGGTATTGGATGATTTTCTGCCCAGTCCTTTTACGAGTAATGCTGAGCTCTTTCGCTTCACAATATCTTGTGCCAATAATATTCACAGCCTAATTAAGCATCATTTGAAAAGGAATTTCCTTTTCTTAATTTTTGTTTTTCATGTAATGATCACTTGCCCTAGTGTTATTAAAAAGAATGAAAAGAAGTGGTTGTTATACTTTCACTCTAAAGTTTAGATTTATCATATCAATTCTCTTTATCATATCTGCATTCCCATTCTGAAGTTCATTATTCCTGTCTTTTCATAGAGACTGTTTTTGCTGTCTATGATTCTGGTGACACATTTTGGTTTTTCTGGATTATGTAAAGTCATCTTCATCTTAAATAATTAGTCTTCATGCACAAATGTCTGAATTAGATGAAAATATCACTTCATTTTATTTAAGTTTTTGGAAGCAAGGATTAAAGAAAATTTTATCTGCTACTTTGAATAACAGGGATTAACTAGGCGTCTATACAAAATCTATAGCATTCAGGGATTTTTTTTTTTATCAGCAGCATAAACTTAGTAACTGTCATGTTTACAACTTTGACACTTGCTGTAGACTTTTTAGGTAATCATGTCAAATAAGAATTACACATGCAATGCTGTCCCAGACAGCTGGAGGTGGAAATTACTTCTGTGCTGTCTTTCTCAAAGTTCATGAGGGTCTTGAGGTGCATCAGATTAGCTTTCATTTTTTAAGTACCTAAGCATATATAAATCAAGTTTTTAAATAAACATTTATTTTTATCAAGTTTATAATCAATCAATTTATCAATCTCTCATTGTGATTATCACACTTAGTTATTCACTAATATAGTCCAAGGCACTCATAAGGAATTCCAAAGCTTGTCAGTGTGTGAAGCTAGTTCCTGCTGCGGGTTGTGTGTGCACACCCTCACGTGCATGCTGAGATACAGTTTTCAGGCACAGGAGTACTAAGTACTGGAGTTCAACCACAGCACACTGACTCTGTGCACTCACCTTTGGGGTACTCTTTATTCTTCGTGATGTTTACACCAAGAACTCAAATATTTTTCTTTCCTCCAGGCCTAAGAGAACTGGCTGTTACTGTGGTCTGAGGCTGTTTTCAACATTTTGTCTAGTATAAAATTTCCCTTTTCCACATCAGTGTTGCTCTCATGTTCAAGTTAAATCATGCATTCCTTTTGTAAATAACAAGCAGAAAATTATAATCAAGTGGAAAATGGGAAGGAAGCATTGCTTGGTATATTAATAACTGTGCTCTTCATCCTAGCCTCCATGGAGCTGCATGGTGCTGCAGCAGTTTAGTCAGAGATGAGGACCCCAGAGGCCTCATAGCCTCACAGGGGACATCCTCACCTAGTCAAAATCACGGTTATGGCCTTCCTGGAGGCATATACATCATGAGAGAAGATAAGAGCAAGGAATCTGAATTTTTTGTTATAAATCATCTGACTTGCAGCATGTTGGCATGTTGGCAATGGGAAAGCCTATACTACCACTTGCATGTGTTCAGCTACAATTTCAACCCTTAATGTTTTGCTGGTGCTCTGGTTCACCAACTTGATGCATGAATGTGGGTTTTTTCTCCTATAGTATGGGAAAACGTCAGCTGTGGGTCAGAGTTTAAGCAAATACACCCTACTTCTTACTTCTCAAGGTTTTTCTCAGGAAGAGATGCACCTGGGGCCATAGGTCTGCAAGAGGGTGCAGCACCTTCTTACTGGGAGCTTCATGTGTGGAGGAGGGAATTAAGAGAACTTCCATCACTATGGTATGATTGGGTTTTCTGTAAGCTGCAGGGGCACAACATAATTAGGCTGGAAAGAGTTTAAATTGCTTCATCCAGACTCCCTTTTATATCTATTTTCTTTACCTCCACCCGCCTTTTTCTGGGGTTTGTTTTTCTTGTTTCTTACGCCTAAGTTTCCCATTCTCTGTTGGATTTCAGCCAAAGCATGTTTTTATAGGCTGGGAAGAACTTTTCCCACATTACAGACTGGCACCTAGTGGGTGCACATTAGTTGCCATCCTAGGAGCCCACAGGAAGCCTGGCTAGAGAGGGGATGTTACTTTATTGGAAATCCTTTATTGCAATCGTATGGTTGATGTTCCTAAGAAGCTAATTGAGGTAGTTATAATTAATGATGCTTCCCATCCCTCAGAAACATTTTGCTTCTTTTTATGTATAACTGTGTTATTAATGTTTTTTAATTGCTTTCTGACAGTTCCTGGCTATCAACTTTTATTTAAGTATTTGAAAATTACAGCTGTCCATTTCTTTCATCACCTTATGGCTTTTGTTGCTGAAGCCAGTATTACACTGTTCCAGAAGCCTCCTGTTATAGCTTATATCACCTTCTATAAAAATGCTCGTAAAATCTTGGCTTTCTGATGGCCTTTTGGAAGGCCTTTTCTAAGGCCTCTCTCATTTCTACCAAAACTGAGTCTGTCACCTTGGCTTGTGGGGTTTCTCTTGACTTTTAATGAGCTCAAGCTTTTGTCTTATTGCTAAAACCCCAAAGTGAAGTGCAAGGGGACTGCTTTGTATTCGGTCACCGTCTTTTGACCCTTTTGGTTTAAGCAACCCGAAGACAAGTTAAAATTTTCCTGAGGTCATTAGTACACAAAAAACTGTCTACAGTGTCAAAGTGTTCTCCTTATACAGGAATATCAGTAAAAGCATTCTGTCTTATGCTGTTCCTCCACTGTAGAGGGTTATCCACTCAGGATACATTTCAAAAAGTTTAAAAAATACTTAGACATCTTTAGTTGTTTATTGTTGTTCTTCTTGTTGCCACTGTTTTTCTGTCCCAGGTTAAAAGGAGGCATGAAGAAAAGCAGCAAAACAAGATGCATGTGTTGGACACATGAAAGCCATTAGATGCGCTTTCTTTTACCAAAGTGATAGCACAAAAACTATTGAAACTTCCATTGTCTACAGAGTATATTTTTTTTTATACTGGTGACTTGACTGGGATTTTTTTTTCTTAATGCTGCTATAAATGATATGGATACAGAATTCTCCCAGTGACATCTTTTTAGTGAGGAACTATACTGTGTGAACAATAAGCTACAAAGTTTGCAACTCAGATTTGCACAACTTGATGTACATTTCTAACTAGCAGGTTCTGTAAGAATTCTGCATTTGTTTTCCATAACCCTTATTTTTATGTCACTGAGGTCATTAACTTTATAACATGAATTCCATATGTTGAAAGCGTTGGCAGAAAATACACTACCCTAAATCTAATAGAAAAAATGTGATAGAGTTAATCCATAAACTTATTTTACTTTCATCTTCTATACAGAGGAAAAGCCCAATAGCACTCAAGAGTGATTTTGCCAGGCCCTATTTTCATTGCTATTCATATTGCAGTTCCAAGGAACTAGTACATATTTCTAGGAAGTATTCATTACCAGTTTCAAAGAAATATATTTTTTAAAACCTCGAAGGATTTGGGTATTGATTCTATAAAGAAAAAAAAGCACCAGGATATCAGATACAATTAATGTACTCTTTCTGACAGCTGATAATTTGTATGCTAGTGAACAGCTTTCACCGACCACAGCATCCTTCCTCGTGCAAATGACTTTATGCTCCTAAGTAGTGCTTTGTCTAAAGAACATTTTTTTACTGTTTCCCAGGTGTACATGTTAATGATGAAAACTGACAGTACTTTTCACCTCTAACTTTTATGTGGAAGAGCTGGTAAAAATTTGGCCTTCTTTGCATCTTGGATATTCCTTGCGACTTGATCTGCTTGTGCAGGGATTCATACATTGCTGGTATTATTGGCATATCATATCAAGGGAAAGGGATGTCATGGGTTTTCAAGCATTCTCCTGCCAAAGTCAGCACCTAGAAGGTTATACTGAGAAAAATACATGCTACAATGTCCAGACGATGTGGTCTGACTCACTGATGAACCTGTTGCCTCCTTTTTCAGATCCTTGGAGTGGGAAGTGGAGGACGAAATTCCATAGACTTTCTTCCAGAGAAGGGCCTACTGCACACTCGCCAGAGACAACGTCTGGTCTGTTCTCAGCTATGAAGATGTGCCTGTCTTCACTGCGACCACTTACCTCCTTTTCTGCCTATCCTACACATAAAATAGAGCTTTCCACAAACACACGGGATAGACCCGTACAGAAGACTGCATACTATTTTTGCTTTTGTTCTGGTGTAAGAGGGCAAATGCCTACATTTTTCCTTGACTTTTTAAAAAAGCTATTTTCCTTCTGTATTTGTTTCTAGGCAGACCAGCTTTATACAACAAAAATTCAAACAGCACAGGTTTTGAAAAATTGGAAAGGTTTGTCGTAATATTAGATCCATCTGTAAGTGGAAAAAATACATTGGTTTGTAGCTTTTCAATCAATCACATTTCTTAAGTAAAAAAGCAAAAAAAATATGCAAAGCACAGATTTGGAGGTTTCTGAAACTCGCTGTGAAAATTTTGCACAGCCCTGTGTAATAGTAACTTTAACTTGACACAGCCCAGTTGTTCTGGTTCTTTATTTCAGGCTTCTTTATTACATGCACCTGTTTCAACTAACTTGTAGCTGTTTCTGAAACTCCTGATTGGCCTGCGGCCAGGAAGCACTGTGTGTTCCCACAGTTAATATGATCTAGGTCTTTAGAGGGTTCATGGGGATGTGTGTAATATGAAAGTCCAGACAGATAAAAGCTTTCCCTTTACTTCTGCTCAACAATAGCTTTGCCTGTTTACTTCTGGTCTCACAACCAAAAATTTGGGAGAAGAGGTTGTTCTTTTAAAACGTCTCTTGCATAGGCTGCACTTCAAGTTCACAAGAAGTTCAGGGGAGTTTTGCACGGTTTTGGATTTCATTATGACCAGTTCAAGCAACTCTGGACTAATCCTGTCTGTCCAGTTCTATAATAAAAAATGTGGGCCTCTTATGACATCAACAAATAAAAATAACCAGCTAATTTAACAATAAGTACATTATGCAGTTGAATGTAAATGTAGAGATGCATTTTCTGTTTGTACTTTCATGTTGGTTCTGGGTAAAATTAGATAAAGTAAAGCTTTTAGTAAGAAAATATGATATATTCACCTGATTTCTGGAAAAATGAGGCTTTGTCTGAGAGTGCTCTGTGGCTGTAAAGTGAGGAATATGGTAACAAGCTCTCTGGAGAAGGGTTTGCCCATTGAGTTCCAAGGGACTCACCGTCCACAACTGGTTACAATATTGTTGATTGCAGTAGCCACATGCAAAAACTTGCCACCTTCTGTAGCAGCAACTCACAATTTCAGCATCTCCTCAAAATCTAAAAATGGGATAAATCTGTGACTCATTATTAAACTTTCTTCATACAATTTCATTTTTAACAGAAAAACATTGAGAATCTGTTTCACCGCTTCCCATCATTTTTTTTTTCCCAAAGAGCACAAAGGACATAAATTATCATGTATCTCAGGAATATTTTTCATAAAACTCACTCCATTAGAATGTGTCTGTGCACAATTTACATTACTTTTTTCGGGATTTTCTCTTTGATATCTATGAAGATATCAAGAGGAGCAGACAGACTTTAACTGCAGGCATGAAGGGAAGCACTTAACAGGGTATTTTTCCATTCTGCAGTACTGTGGTTGCATGAAAGCAAAATGTGATACTTGGTGAGATCAGAAAACCAGAACCTGAATCAATACCACTGCAGTTGTTTTCGGGAGGGTCAGTTTAAAGAAATAGCATCAAATTGTGATTTAATGGACTTAAAGGAGAAACACTGCATTGTAGTTAGGAGAAGAGTTTATTTTTAAAGTTACTAATTTTATTTTGCTAATCATTTAGAAGAAAGCAATAGGTGCTATCTAAAAATAAATGCCAAAACATTTCTAAATGCTATAAAACACTTACTTAGAAAAAAATAGATTTCTCTAAAGTCTGTAAAGTAAATTTGCTTACTAAATTCTACAAGTAATGAGGAATGTACACAGACAAAAAAAGAGGAGGTGGGCAGAGGAAAAGAGTAAAAATTTCTAGAAGTGAAGTTCAATTTTATTTTTGCATTAAAAGACTTACTATCTAATTCTTTTACCAACTCCATGCAGAAATCAGGCTAGTGGGAAAGGAAAGAGCTATATTTTGAATTGCACCACCTGAGATATGTCTCCCCAGACTGCTGGAAACATCTCATTCACTGGAGGTATAAATGGCCTTTGGCAGAAGAAGCGGGTGCCTCCTCAGGCAGCCAGCTTTGCTCCTTGCTGTAGGTTACCCTCTGTTAGCCGAGCTGGTGGAACAGAGTTTGCTTTGCTTCCTGTTCTGGTCACAGTTTACAATGTTTTAAGTTGGAAGGTGGGTTTTATATTAAGACTCTGAGAAGTGGAGTAACTGTGGTGTCCCGTTTTGCCAACTCTGGCTGCAGAAGACCAATAACAAACACCTTCAGGGCAGAGCACCCTTCCAGTGAGTCACTGCTGTTAGAGGATTAGTAAGACCAGCCAAACCAGCCAGAGGACTACTACCAGTGGTCAGTGGTTTCTGCCCAAGATTTGCTGAGATTCTGGGACCTTAACCTTCATTTCAGACTGCAGGCTGGAATGTGTGCAGAGGACAGAATTTTCTGCCCCATCCCTCCCAGCTATCTTTCTACCCTTGTGATTGTTTCTCATTTCATTACTTTCTGCCTTACATGGACAGACTAATCCCTCCTCCCGCAGTCTCCATGTCCATCTCATTCCAGTATTGCCCCACTGGTCCTCTCAGCCACCCATTCCTTTTTCTTTCTTTTCAGTTTTCTCCAACCAGAGCTTCTTTTCTCAGCCCATCCTGATTCTCATACTCATTTGAGGATCTTGTGACACCGCTGGCTCATTTTTTTCTCACTTTCCTTCTGGGTCACCCTGACCCCATGGATCTTCCCATGTACCTCAGTGGTGTTGTCTCCCTTCTATCTTTGTCACACTTTTCACACAGTCAGTCCTAGAGCTTCTTAAAACCATCTTCTGCATTTAGATCACTTTTTTCAGTCTGTCATCACTGTCTTACCCTAGCACTAGGTCTGAATAACCACATTTCTTTCCCCAGATTCCAAATCTAATCTCTACTCAACCAGCTTGTTTTCACCACCAAGCGTACATCTTCCCATCTGATTCTTCATCTTCTTTTGCAAGATCCTTTCCCTCATCTAAATTTTGATTATTCTTCTACTTAAACATTGTTAGGGCACCAGCAAAGGAGTCTTTTTGCTTTTGTCCTTGATGCCCTGGAATAACCAAAAGTAGATATTTCAGGGAAATCCAGATTCATCCTAGAAACCCTGAACTGAAATTGGGTATTCTGGCGGTCGTCTTGGATCCTTCAGGCACAGAAACAGTGAGGGAATAAGTTTATTTCTCCAAGGGCCTGAAACATATGCAATCCACTCTATATCAGCAGCTGTGGGAGGATCAGACATGATTATTTTATCTGCTGAATACTGGCAGTATCTATAAGGCAAATGTAAACTAACATTTTTTTCTCCCACATAATTTTTTAATTTGACTGCATTTTGAATGGGTCCGGGGTTTAGTGATATGTTTCAGTCCATAGCTATTTCAAATCTCCCCAAACTAAAAATAAAAATAATTTTTGACCTTGAAGAACTATATCTTTCTATATTTTTAGTAGTGGATTATATGTAATATAGTGTGCAAGGGCAGCCAAGCAGGTAAACCGCATCCTGGGGTGCATCAAACACAGCATAACCAGCCTGTCAAAAGAGGTGATTATCCCGCTGTATGCAGTGTTGGTGCAGCCTCACCTGGAGTACTGTGTGCGGTTCTCGACCCGCAATTTGAGAAGGATGTGAAGGTCCTTGAATGCGTCCAGAGGAGGGCAACAAAGCTGGTGAAAACTCTGGAAGGAATGTTCTGTGAGGAGCAGCTAAGGACTTTGGGCTTGTCTAGTTTGGAGAAAAGGAGGATGAGGGACAACCTCATTGCTCTCCACAGCTTCCTGAGGAAGGGAAGTGGAGAGGGAGGTGCTGATCTCTTCTCCCTGGTATCCAGTGATAGGACACGTGGGAATGGTTCAAAGCTGCACCAGGGGAGGTGTACACTGGACATTAGGAAGCATTTCTTTACCGAGAGGGTGGTCAAACACTGGAACAGGTTTCCTAGGGAGATGGTCAATGCCCCAAGCCTGTCAGTGTTTAAGAGGCATTTTGGACAATGCCCTTAACAACATGCTTTTAACTTTTGGTCAGGAAACTGGACTAGATGATTGTTCTAAGTCCCTTCCAATTTAAATAATTTAGTCTATTTTCAAAACAAAAAGAATGATAACAACAAAATCCAAAAAAAGGAAAATATAAAATAAATCC
>NW_010517120.1:0-7085 GCF_000687285.1 Phaethon lepturus | reverse complement strand
AGGAAGCAAAGTAATGAAGGAGACTCATGAAGAATCTTTAATATGTGATATTAACAGCTTACTGTAGGAAGACTAAACTACAAGCTCTGATCCTTCTAAGTATTAAAGATGTGGATGTTTTGTTTTAATCTGTGGCTTGCAAATATCTGAGAGGTAGACTATAATTTTCTGAAAGTCTGACTTTATTTATTACAAATTTAGTTTAAAAAATATATATTGACTTTTTATATTTATTTATATTTATATTGACTTATTGACCATTGCGCTTCATTTCTTTTGTGGCACTGGGTGGGACAGATTTTCAGCATAAGTCAATCCTGTTCAGAGATGAAGACTAGACCCAATCCAGATCCTGCCCTGGACAGATATGAGCAGGGAAACAGTATTTTAAAACTTGGGCTTTTTTAAAGTTAGCTATTGTTACCCAGTTTCTAAAAACTAAATGGAATTTCCTCATACCTAATGTTGTTGAGGTCAACTTTTCACTGGGACACCAAATTTAAGTTTCAATATCTATGGTTAAAAAAATTCTGGAAGCTTCTGGATTAAATTTGGCTATTCTTTACTTTTTTAACCACTCCGGATAATTAAAATTTTAGTGGTAGTAGTAACTATTCCAGTCCTAGTTTTGCTGCTTGCAAAAAGAGAAAAAGAGTGGTGTACCTAAATTTTTTTTTTTTTTTTTCTGAAAAAGACTAAATATTGACGTCTAGTTTCTATTCAATTTCCACTTTAGAGAAGTGTCTACTACCACATTAGCAGACATGCTGTCTTCTGGTCTGGAAGCCTAGGCTTATTAGGAGGAGTTAGTTGGTAAAAACCTGATAATTCTCATTTTTTCACACCACTGTAGGCCTTCTGTTCCACCTTTAAGCAAAATGGTTTAGTAATAATGAAAGCTAAAACATTAAAGGTATGCTTATCACTGGCAGACCTTTACTATTTACCAGACCATATTTAAAACTTATTTTTGCTTTTCTCTGTATTTTAGAAGCAGGTCTTTTGCATGGGATGCTGAAGAAATGCAAGAACCATAGATTTATTTTTGTCCTTATTTGTGTGCCACATCTATTTATTTGTTTGTTTGTTTGTTTATTCATCATCCTTTAATGGATTATTTAGAAAAATACTTTACAATTCAGTATTAAAAGGTTTCGTAAGGAATGGAAATGTGGATGTTGCTCATCTGCATTTAGCCAAAAGCTATTGGGCGTGGTAACCTCCATGCTTATACACAACCATGTCTCCAACAACAAGCGACAGTGTTGGATCCAGTGCCTAAACATTTCCCACATTAGTGATATATCTGGACCTGTAATAATTAAGGATTCAGAGTTAAGAATCAATAAAGGATTAAGGATTAATATACTTTCCATCTATATGAAGAATGCATTATTGTTGTTTCCTTTTCTTTCAAGTGATTTTTAGCCTGTGTTATTTGATATCAAAATGTTATACACATTCAACACCTGCAAAGGGTAACATGAGATGACTAGACTGAAAACTATAGAAAATAATATTTACATAAAATTAAAAGTGTTTCCAACAATAACAGGACATTAGAATTAGAGAAATACATTTCGAATTATAGTTTCACCTTTTTGTTGAACTTCTAGGTGAGTGTTTAGTTTTAATGCCTTATGATAATGATGAGGTACTGTCAGGTTTTAAAGGGTGAAGAAAAGGAGTTATGTGCACACAATGATCAATAATAAACTGTTAAACTGTATTCCAAAGTAGTTGAAATATAAAATGGTTGGCGGAAAAACATTAATAGAAATTTGTATTTAGAAAATGTTATTTCAGAAAATCAGGCAAATGTTTCATATACCAAATATCTAGTAATCTATCAGCATAGGCTTTGATTCAATCAAGTATTAGGCTTTCAGCTCTCCCATATCTCCTTAATTGTCTCCAGCCTCTCCAGTTTTTTATGGTCATTTTTCTCTCTCTCCCCCTCTCATTTCCAATAAACCCAGGAAAGTATCAAAGTTTGCTAGCAACAGTGTTATTTAAGTTACCTAAGAGAGGAAGATACTGTGCAAAAATACAGAGATCTCTAATCACGTATAAGCAATATGACTGCAAATTAAGTTTTGTAGTAAAAAAAAAAAAAAACAAAAACAACTAAACACCTGACAATGCACTTTATGGACAAGTAAACCGTTGTTAAGACCTTCAAGTTTGTGTGCTTCTGGAAGTGTTGACGGTGTCCTAGTAGACAGCATAGGAGCACAGTATGCAATGTCTGTTTGACTCTTTTAAACAAAAGTGAAAAAAAAAATTGGCTTGATAGGGTGAAAATTTGAAATGGAAAGAGCCTAAGAACTATAATACGACCTACTGCTGAATAAATCACTAGTCTGTAAATTCATTTAATGTTAGGTGACCAAAAAATGGTGCTGTCTATTGTAAACTATTTATATGGTTTCGATGTGGGGTGGTGGGATGGTGGTGTGGGATGGGGTTTTTGGTTGGGGGTTTTTATATATAGGTGGTGTGGGAGTTTTTATACAGTAACAGTTTAAGGTAAAATAAAAATAAACATTTTTATTAAGAAGAACTAGACAACACAGAACTTGCCTTAAATTTTGTTTCTCCAAAAAAAGGTGTTCCAGAGTCAAGCTCTTTCCTATCTGCTCCCTTTCTGGCCCCAGTACTTGTACATTCCTGGGAGTACAGACCAGCTTTAGGAGGGAAGGATGTTCTCACATAAAATCCTGTTAGTTCAGATTCTCATGGAACCTGGGGCAGAGCCCTGTTCAAACACCCCTGGCTGCAGAACCACTAGGATATTTTATATATACTCATTCCTTCATCTATGTTTAAGATTCTCTCCCTGTATCCCAGCTGGAAAAAGTTGCCCAGATGTAGCCTCAGAATAAACTCCTGTCTTCCAGGGTGATAGGAAGGGCTTGAGACATGCTCTTTAATGCCTTCCTGTGGCCCTAGAAGTCCATGCTGGCTCTTGTGAATTCCTCATCCATCCATGGTCAGTAGTCTGGAGATGCTAATTCACTGGTCTGATTTCCATTCTGGTTACCAGGTGACTAAGTTTTGGGTTCATAGTATTCAGGATCCCTTACTGGAGCTGCAATTCCATACAAGGAAAAAAAATAAACACTGCTTCCACAGATTCTTAGTCTATAGATAATGAATTACATCTTCTCCTCATACAGTTCAGCTTTCCCTTGCACTGGTAACGGCTCACAAACGATCAATTAAACCTTCCTCTTGCCTACTTCTAAACAATAAATTTGCATAAGCTTTTCAGTTTTTTCAACTAGAAAAATACCATGTGCAAGTTCTGTTAAAAACAGCAAGGTGCTCTGACCCTTCTGTTTCTGCAAACTTAGAATGTTATGTAGTAGAGAAAATCAGAAACAGTATTCCTCCTTCTGTCTCCAGCTCTCTGACATGCTCAGGGATCTCGGTGACATGAAGTATACATAATTAATCAACAACCACTCTCTGAGCACACTTTCAGCATGTTTGTCAATGGAAGTCTGCAACCTACTACTAAGCAATTTCTCATGGCAAGGTCAGAGATCAAATAACAGGTGGCTTAAATGATCCAGCAGGCAGATTAGATAAAAAGTGGAAGACTTGCCCCAAAAGGACATGTTACCTTTTCTCCCTGCATCTCTAGATTTGTCAGTAAAACAGCTTATTTCATGAAGAAAGGCTAATAAAGATTGTATGATGAAAACTTTGGTGAGATAATCATCTTTAGGGCAAGAGCTCTATCTGAAAAAAAAATACGGTTTTATTTAAAGGCAATGTATTGGGGTTTTTATATATCTGATGATTTGGTAACATTTTTCTTTCCTTTTAAACAGATGTAATCTGTTTGCTAACAAAACATAGCCTTAGAAAATAAAAGTTCTGTATCTAAATTATATCTATATTAGAAAGGTTATCTACTGAGATTTAAAATGCATTTAGTTTAACATCATGTCTTCGACAGAGGCTGGCAGGTGGGACTTTTAGTGACCTTCTATGAATTCCTTCACCAGTCGATCCAGGTATGACTTTCTCTCAGCTCAAAGTTGGTAGGAAGATGTGCTCCATTCACCGCAGCCCATGGAGAGTCCACAGTGGAGCAGGGGAAAAATGTGAGAGGGAAGGAGCACAAAAGAGAGATCGCTACATACTGATCACACCCACGTCCTCTCTGAGCCCTGTGACACTCAGGGTGGGTAGAGGAGTCTTGAGTGAAGGATGATGCTGAGTCTGGGAGAGGGAGGAAGGAAAGGTGTTGTTTTAATGTTTGTTTTTGTTTCTCACTACCCAAATCCATTTCTGTTGGACCTTGCCACTGCGTGGCTGAGCTTGTGGACAGCTGAGATAGCCCTCTCAGTAAAGGAGGATAAAGATAGCCCTTGGCTCTCGGTGGGGCTGGTGCCCAGGATCTGCTCAGCTGGGAAGAAAAGAGCACTGGAAAGGCAGTCTTGCCATAACAGAGTCTGTCTGGAGGACAGACTGTGTAATCCTGAGCCAAAACTTTTGACAAGTTCTATGAGGTCCATATTTTCTCCTCTTGGCTCACATATACAGTAAAGGCATTGGCCTGGAGCAATGGAAGTCCTATGTACAAATGGAGAATCAGTAGGAACAGTGCCTAGTAAAGGTTGCTTAGGGGAGGGAGTATAAGGAAACAGGACAATATACAGTACTAGTATTCCCTTTCTGCAGTTAAGAGATTTCCTGAGTCAGAGGACAAGCCAGTAAAGCATCTGTCCCCCGAAACTTTGTCTAATTATTGCATCCAACTGCACATTTGCCTCCTTGTCTTTTGTGGCAACAAATTCCAGCAATGTGATATCTTAAAAAAAGAAAAGAAAAAAGAAAGAAGGAAAGAAAAAGGAAAACCTTGAATTTATTGTCATTTTCTGGATGATATTTTTATTTTTTGTTTGTTAGTTCTATTACAGAAAATAATAAATCTGTACATTTTCTCAATAACATTTATGATTTTAGAAGCCTGTATCTGTCATCTCCGTCCTAAACTAAAGAACCTACTCAGTTTAATCTCTGCTTAGATAAAAGCTGTTCCATAGCTCTGATTTCCTTTGTCATTCTTTTCTATGCTTTTTCTAGTTTCACTGTGGCTTTTTTTGAGCCAGGTGAACAGAATCAGAAAAAATGTCCAGATGGGGCTACAATGTTGATTTATAACGTAGCATAAAGATGCTTTTGTTTTGGTTTTTATTACTTCCCTAGTATTTCTGACATTCAAATTGCATTTACATAGCTGTTTAGTATTTAACTATTCTTAAAAATACTATCTGTAATGACTCCAGTGTCTCTTTCCTGGGTGATAATACATAGCTGAAAGTGTATATTTAGTTAGGCTTATTTTTTTTTCCTTCTGTGTTTCTTTCTGCTTATTCAGATTGAATTCTGCCTGCTGTTTTGTTACCCAGTCACCCCATTACCATGTGATCCTGCTACATTTCTACTTGGTCAGCTTTGACTGTCCTCAACAGTTTTGTGTCATTGGCAGGCTCTGTCACCTGAGTATTATTCCACTTTTTGTCAGTCCTGAATACGTTGAACACGACACATCACTGAGGGGCCAACTAGCAGATTCCCTTGCTGTGAAAGCTGATCACATATTTTCACCAAGTGTTTCCAAGTTCCTGTGTGGTTAGATATCTATCTGACAAAGGTCCAAGTCATGTGAAAGGTCTTTCAATTTTCCTATCATCAGTCTCCTAAAAACTTTGGAGGCTCCTCACCTTTTGCCTGGAAACAGTGACTGTCTCAGAAGCATTTTCTATGTCCTTAATCATGTGAATACCATTTTTGTGATGAATACTGCCTTTGCTAACAGCTCTCAAGCAGGAAGTCCCAGAAGATATTCTGGCAACATGAGAAGAAGTCCTCTTGTGTAGCTTCCCAAAAGTCTAAAGAAGAGAAGAAATCTAAGGATTTTAATGCACATATGTGCACATGTGTGTTTATTTTTACTTGTTTGGGTTTTTCTCTTCAAATCATATGGCGTATCCCTTTGAGGCAGTAAGTTAGTTGACTGGGGTGACTGTGTTGCTGTGTCCCCACATCCCAGAAGGATAGTCCACAGTCTTTTCTCTTTAGATGTCTAAAAACAATGGAAAAGCAATGTACCTTAAGTTCTTCACTGGAGACAGTTTTACTCCCTAGTGCAGGCAGTATATTAGAAACAGGAAAGAAGAGCATTCAGTGGTGGCTGGACTACATCTAAGCAAATTATAGTCACTTTTTTCAAGCTACTGCAGCTTTAGCGTACTACTGAATTCAGAGTCTCTAATTTGTGGAAGCTGGCGTAAGTAAGACTCTATCCCAGGACTTGTGGCATTCACCTCTAGCAGAATTGGGCCCGTAAGTATTAGTGAAAGACTCATTTTTGAACATTTAAAATTAAAGGCCCTGTCTTCCCAGAAAATTATCAGAGTAAACTATATTCTTCCCAGAATACACACATTGTGGATACAGACTTTCTTAAAAGGAAATATTCTACAATAATTATTACCAAAAGCGTAATTCTGTGCTTTCTTGGAACAAGAGCGCTGGAAAGAAACCAAGTTATGTATTTAGATATTTTATATGCACAGCAAGGCTGATTTTTTTTTGTTTATTTTAAATATATATATTTTTATTAATGTTGGGCACTAACTTGGGGGAAGGTAAGAACTTTCACTGCCTTCTATAAATTAATGAAATTTGGGACTGCTCAGCAATTTGCAGATTTGGATCCCAGCTATATGGGGTATTACATAGCCAGCTACTGAGCTGAAAAGACTTGTTTAGCTGAAAGACCAAGCTGAAAGGAAAGACTTGTTTAGAGTATGCCGAAGAGGTAAAATGAGGAGAGGCTTTTGGGAAGAGATTACGGATGGGTATAATTAGGTGAAATATCAGGAAAACACTTTCTAATTGTGAGGATTATTAACCTACAGAACAGTGTCTCAAGGGAACCATTTCAGAGGCAAAGGAATCTATTAGCTGAAATACAAGCCTTAGTCTTTGCCTTTCCTATGATTCATATTCCTCACCCTTTCATAATGTGTTCTTTGCAGAAACTCCATTTTCTATTTAAAATA
>NW_010517119.1:0-33802 GCF_000687285.1 Phaethon lepturus | reverse complement strand
GGGGCGAGGCGCGGTGCTCCAGCCCGGCCCGGGCCGGGGGCAGGCCCTGCTGCCAGGCCTGCGTTCTGGTTCCACGTTTGTTAGATGTTTTCCTCACCACCTTTGAGGAGGCACCTGTTGTGCTGATACCCTGTACCCGGCGCCGGTCTTGGAGCGTTGTTCAGTGTGTTTCTGTCCTCTGTCACGCTACAGGTTTTGGCTTGTGACCAAGGAAGATGGGCAGATGGTTACCGCTCGCCAGGAGCCACGGCTGGTCCTCATTTCTGTCAGCTGTGAAAATGGGCATTTGACTTTGGATGCCCCAGAGATGAAGAAGCTGTCCTTGCCTATAAAGCTCCCCAAGAAAAATCCTGTGCAGAACTGCAGGTACTGAAGAAGGAGGGTTTTCCCTCCCTTCTCTCTAAATACTGTCTCTCACTTACATGCTTTACTTATCAAGAGTGTGTCACGGTTTGCGTTTTCTTATGCAGAAATTGGAGGGAAAAAGTTGGGTGTCTCTGCTGCTTTTCTGTGGGGGTCTGTCTTTCCATTTGCATCACGGAGAGAGACTTCAGACCAGGGCGTGTAGTGACAGGACAAGGGGCAATGGTTTTAAACTAAAAGAAGGTAGGTTTGGATTAGACGTAAGAAAGAAAGTTTTTATGGTGAGGGTGGTGAGGCACTGGAATGGGTTGCCCGGAGAAGTTGTGGATGCCCCATCATTGGACATGTTCGGGGAGATTGGGCTAGAGGATCATTAAAGGTCCCTTCCAACCCAAACCATTCTGTCATTCTGTGAAATTCTCTGCCATGTGTTATACAGGAGACCAGGATCGATTGTCGTAACAAAAGGTCTAGCTTTAATCTGCTAAACAGTGGTGAAAACAAATCTCAGGAAAAGATGAAACAATATTCAACAAACATACATCTGCCAAATGAACTGTGATCTTCAGTCTTCACAGACTGTTGTGTTTACTCATTTATGTTTACTTCTAGCGTTTTCATTTTTGCTTTTGTGAGCGATTGCATCTCACAGCCTCAGTCATGCATATCGGTATTTCTTGGTCACCACTAGTATATGCATCAACATTTTTGGACACATACTGGCCATTTGAAGTTGGTGAGATGTCGGGGTTTAGATTCCCTCACCCCTGTCTCTAGGCATTTAACTGAGGTGCCTGAATTAAAAACTTGGTTGCCTGAGGCTCACTCTGTGGCCACAGGGGAAGGACAGGCATCCCCAGAGAGCAAGTCATTCCCTGTAGGTGCTACCTCAAAGGGATTTCAGGTGAACGGGTTACAAACATAGTCATTTAGCTGCGTACCTAGAGTTTTGTAGTATGAATGCAGGCTTTGTTATTTTATCCATGTATTGAAATCCATGCTGGAAAATTGCCAAGGGGAAGCAGAAAACTTCTTCTCTGCTAAAATGTCAGTTAAAATGTTAAGACTGTGTAGTCCTGGTCTTAGCCCCTAAAAAGATACTGATAAGTATTTTTCCTTTGGGTAGCAGAGAAGGTTAATGAACCAGCTGCTATAATTAAAACTAAGAGAGTGCTGGAAAGAAACTGCGTTCGCTAGCTTTTAGCATAAATCTGTTGCTGTGGAAACACTTGATCAGCATAGCTCAGTATCTCTGTTTATACAAGGCAGGTGCAAGTTACAAACGATAGCATTGCTCATGAAGAAACAGGACAGTCTTTTAAAAATCTGTTTGTAATGTGTTTGTGTTAGCCAATGACACATACACTACAAAAACATGCAGTTTTCAAGATGTTATTTTTCTAAAATTTGTTGTGCCATTAGAAAAATATTTAAATAGACTAAATACACTTCAGGAATGAAGAATTATCTTGGCTTTTCCAATTTTAGACCTCAGTGATTTGTTCTTCTCTTGATTCTTTTTTTTTTCCTTTGCCTTAAACTGTTGCACACTCTGGCTTTAAAATTGCTAGAATTTATGAATGCAAATAAGCAAAAGTTAGATGCATGTAAATGGACTTTATGTAGGTGGTGTCATAGGATGTGAAATTAGCAATACCCATAGTTAAACATTGCCTTTTACTTCTCTGGAAGAATCCTGAGGTTTTGTGTGACTCTACTGTGCTTAAACAGTTTACCATTTGTCAGCTCAAGGCTGATTCTTTCTGATCTATTCAGCCTTTTTTAAGAATGAGGTTTGGGGATAGTACTATATTCAGGCAAATGAAGATATGGCTTTTGCTCTGAGATTCTTCCCTTCCAGCTTGTGTGTGGGAGTAGCTGTCTTACTGCATGGTACGCTCTGCCAGCAAGGCCCTCTGCGCAGACTTGTATTTATTCTGCCACTGGGCGAGCGTGATGTCTTCACATTGGTGCTGGCTCGCGCCCGGGAGTTTGGAGCGAAGGCAGTGCTATAGTGTGTGTGGCTGCAAAAGGCTGTGCAGATGCTAATCTTTAAAACTGGTAAGTCCAGTTGGAGATTTTACTTGGCTATTTTAAAATGCTGTGGTTTTGGGGAGCCAAATGTAGGACTGAAGCCATTGTGTAGACACAGTTTCTGTTTGTGCAAATAATATGCTTCAGGGGTTTTACAGCCCTCAGGTTAAGAAGACTCTGTGTTCTTCATTTGTGCCCTTTGTCTGTACGTGTTGTGATACTTAAATTGCACAATGTATTCCTGTGGATCCCTATGCCACCGAGTGCTTAGGATAGATCTGCTTCATGGGTGGAAAACAGTAGTGTGGGAAGCTGTAAGACCCTCACCCCTGTGATGCCAGCCAGAAGGCACACAGGGACTGAGAGAATGGAGGGAAGAGAAAGGCAGTTGAATGCTGTGTGGGACAATGGCATTAGGCCCAACCTGTGCCACAGAGTTGATACAGGGATCCCAGCAAACAGAGCAGGAATATTGCTGACAGCACTCTGATTCATTTCTCCCCCAGATGAGTAAAGGAGGGCTTCGAGGAACTGGGCTCAGGCTATATGAACTGTCTGGGCATCTCTCTGCTTTAAGCTGTCCTGGGTATGATTGTGGAGGTGGAGGAAACTGCAGTGCATTTGGGTCAAAATTGCTACTTTGAAGAGAGTAGTAAAGCTTCAACACCAGTCATGAACAGTTTATTGGAAGATTGAGGTTTACTTTTCCTTGCCAGGAAAGCGCTCCTTGCGTAAACTTGTTTGTATTCTGCTGCCAGTGGCTTTTTATGTCCCATGGACTTTGCTTCCATTATAAATGTTTAACCTCAGGTAGAATACAAAATAGCTCAGCATCTTAAGTTTGAGCTTAAGAGTTCCATTCAGCTCTGGCTAAACTTTTACAGCACTAAAATCTGAAGAAAAGCTTCCTTAACAATCAGGGACATTTACAACTAATAACATTAATAAAAATCAATTACAGCAACAAACCACATCCTTTCAAACTATCATTCGTTTTCTGCAATTTATTACCTTTCAGTTGATTTCTGGGCAAATCTTTTGGTGTTGCAGTTGCGTGCAAATGCAAGAGTAGACCCTTTTTTTGCTTGAAAGTGTGGCAAACAGGTAGGTTTGTTACTGGTCATTGATGTGACAGCTCTGGGTGCCTATGGGCTATGTCATGGCTCATTCTTTCGCCAGCTGCTATCATCCGGCCATATCCATGTTATTTGGCTTCCAAAACAAGGTGACCATAAGGAGATTGCGCACCAGGAATGATCCTTATGCCAAATTCAGAAACCAACTTCCATCTTGTTATAATTCAGGCAGTTTGTTGACTGTATCTTCCTACTACTTTAAAACAAGTTGTTTTCTTCTGAATAATAAGCATGCTTGAGCCTTCAGCTTTCCAACTAACTTGCTGGTGTCTCTTGTGATCCTTCAGGGTGTTTGGATTGGATATCCAAGGCAGGGACTGTGGAGATGAAGTGGCTCAGTGGATCACCACTTTCCTGAATTCAGAGCCATATCGACTGGTGCACTTTGAGCCCTCCATGGTGCCGAGAAAGTCAAAGGACATAGTAAACCTTTTCCGAACCACAGATGAGGTAAATGAATGTTCTTTTTCTCAGAAGTACTTTCCTTTAACCATTTCCCACCCACCCATCAAAACCTGCCCATTTCGTCATTGGCGATTGAGCCCAGTTTAGCAAGGTATGTAGTCATGTACTTAAACCATGTGAATATTGTCCTTTTCTATGATGGGATGACTTGCTTAAATTTTACTTTAAATCTGTTCTAAGCTATTGAACATTCACAGCTAAACAGTGTGATACTGATATTTGAAGAGGAACTATTACACTGCAGAACAGGATTCCTTTTGTGCCTTAGCAAATAGAAAGAAGTTACATTTTTAAAGATGTTTTGATGGTGTAATCTGTGTTGCATAGAAAACCTTCATTCCCTATCCCTTGTTAGGTCTAGGAGTGTGCTGATACAAGTTGTGTTACCTTGTATCTTGTTTAAAGGAACCATGCTTAACCCAGGGCTCTCTATTTGTGGGCCTAGGAATTAAAATCAAAAAAAGGTTACAGGGGTTTCATCTCTCGCTTTCTGTGGGAAGAGGCTTGAAGGTGTGGTATTAGAGAAAGTGAATGCAGGCAGGGAAAGGAGATGCTGTGCTTAAATGTCCTCATACCATTGGAGCCACTGATGCCCTTCTTTTTGTCTGAAAAACTCTCTTGTGTGAAGATGATTTGAACTGTACCTGACGAGTGCAAACTTTTTAAGAAAATACAAAAAATAAAGAAAATACTTTAAGAAAATACAAATTGTGAGTACCTTGCCTTACTGATTGTGATGCTGTTTTCTATAGGGCATGTGTTTTGCTTGTTGTTGCACAAAGAGAAGAAGGTATATTCAATAACGGACTTCTACACATATGCATGTATTATGTAAGGGCACCGAGACCAATACAGAAGACTAGGTTTCGGCAAAAGGGATGTCAGATAAGGGCAGGTGACATTCAAGAATCCCAGCATGAAAAGGGGGCAGAACTGTTTGTATAGTTATTTCAACACTCATCTTCTTGTAGTTGTAAAGGTATGTACAAGAGGGAGGAAAGGATAATATGAGAGAAAGACATGAAGAGGGCTATACACTAAAATTCCTGCCAAAATTTCTCTCCTTTTTTTTTTTTTTTCTTTCTTTCCTGTGGAACTGGCATATATAGGAGTTTTCTTTTAATATTGTTCATTGGCCTTGTTTGCTAAAAGCCCTCCTGCTTCTAAGCAAACTTAGGCGGATGAATTGACAGTTGCAATTTAGTATTGCTATTCTGTATGTGCAATTCCCTCTGGTGTTGTGATGAGATAGATTCATTATATAGAAAAATCCACTTAGCTGATTACAGTCAACCAGATAATTTCAGCAGGTCCACAAACATCTTAAGTACCTTTCATAACTTGACATGTTTTACTGGTATACTTAGTTCCGTCTGTAACACCCAGAATAAATGTCTGGGACATGCATACAGTATTATTTTGTAAGAAGTTGTGGTAGCTTATATAATTTTGGTTTAGTTCTATAAATGGAAGTCTCTTTTTACAATTTGAGCAAATGAAACTTGCCGTGGTTACTGAAATAGGAAAGGGCATGTTATTTTACTTGTTAACCTGCTTCCAGGAAAATTAAAACCTGAATGCAGCAGCCTAACAGTCAGGCTAATATGTAGCCACTGATTCCAACATATCTGTCCTTTTGCCATTCAGTTACTTTGCTCCCGTGCTCTTACAGCAGCCTTAGGATTTGTTTGTGTGTTTATGTAGGTTGCCTATCCTGACTGTAGCCCAGTCTTGATCCTCTCGGAAGCTTCACTGGAAGATCTAAATACCAGGCTGGAGAAGAAAGTTAAGATACAGAACTTCAGGCCAAATATTTTTGTAACAGATTGCAGTGCTTTTGAGGAGGTAAAATAACTGTCTTAATAAATGCCTTTTTGAAGGCTTGGTTATGTTTCTTTGTAACTCAATTTCCTTGTGTGATGGTGCCTACAAGGATGAGGAAAGCTTCTGTTCTGTGATTTTTACAACTGGATTCCAGAGAGATACAGCTTCTGCTCACATCAGTGCATGTGAAACATTGAGGGAAGAGGCAAGTCTCTGAATGCTTATTTAGCTTAGCAAAGCATAAGTGTATTTAAATGACAGGCTTGCTACTGAAAGCTCATCTTTAAGTCTAAAGCAGGGAAAGCTATGCATGCTATAATTGATCAATTAATGATACAAATGAACAAGTTGTACATTGACAGTGTGACGTTTTATAGCCTTTGGTGTAAAAGTCACCCTTGCGATACTACAGTCTATCACCGCACCTCTGACAATATTCTAGTAGTTCAAAAAACACTATCTAGGAAGGTATCTGGTGATGAAATCAACTAGTGATGGTGGCTTTTAAGTGCTTTTTTGTCATGTTGCTGTTTTTCCAAAGAATTTGCTCTGGATAGATCTGGTAATTTCCCAAATCTAAGAAGTTCCTAAAATGGGAATGGGTTTTTGTCTTCCAGGAAAGATTGCAATAGGAAGCTTGTGTAGATGAGAAGTGAAAACTTACTTCCACTAAAAATTTCCTTTCTGCAAAAATGGTGACTTATCAGAGGTCACAGGTCAGTTTGTCACACATGCAGTAAGAATGAGCTTGCTTTAGGTTCAGAAAAGTGCACACTACAGAAGGGGATTTATTACTTGTATCTTTCTTGCCAGATGTAATTACTAGTGGGTCCTGAACTGGATAAATTCAGTGACAGTAGGGTTTTTATTGCAATAGTACCATAATATAACTGTACTTGTTTTGAAAGTGCGAGTAAAGGTGATCATCTGGAATGGCACTGCTTCTTCTAAGAATGACTGTGCCACTCCTGGAAGAAGGGTTGCATGGGGATATGTCTAATCTGTGCATAATGTTTACCTTCCCCCAGGACACCTGGGAGGAGATTCTTATTGGCGATGTGGAGATGAAAGGGACAGTGTGTTGTGCCAGGTAAACATTTGAGACTGTTATTTTATATAGATGTGTATAGATTTATGATAAGAAGCCGTTATTGATTTGGCAATGTCTGTCATTGCAGGTGTATTTTAACAACTGTTAACCCAGACACTGGGGTCCTGGACAGGAAGGAGCCCCTGGAAACACTGAAAAGGTTGTAAAAATACCAGTGCTTCTTAGGCTGTGGGAGTGGATTTAGGCTAGATCCCAACAGATGTTAAACTAATGTTTTAAAAGTGGTTTGAAGTATGCGTGGGACATCATAATGTAGTGTAAAGGTCTGTGTATATTGGCTTCCATTCTACTTTCTGCAATTCTATATGGTAAGAAAATTCAGGAAGTTCTCTCTTCTGTCTTGCAAACTTTACATTCCCTGTCCCTTTCATCTCTGCTAGGGTGAATGCCTGGGGTTACAGGTATTTAAGGTATTTAAAGGTCTAATTTTGCAACTTTGGCACTTCTTTTTATAAAGTCTTCTGTATGTGTATTATACGTGGGTATGTGAATACTATCAGGCTTTTTTTTTACCCTCCATTTGAACTGCTTGTTTCTCTTAATTATAATATTTACTTAGTTTTTAGTCTAGTATAGTCACCAAAACAAGGCTTTACTATTCAATGTCCTGTCTCTCTCATCACTGATAATTTGATGTTTAGCATTTGCTACCACTGATTCTAAGGAAGTGCTCTCTCTCTGCAGTTACCGCTTATGTGATCCCTCTGAGCGACACATATACAAATCCAGCCCTCTCTTTGGAAGATACTTTGCTATTGACAAAACTGGAACGATTCAAGTTGGAGATCCTGTGTACAAGATGGTCCAGTAATGAGAGAGACTTTGATCAGAAGATGCCTTTTCACTTTGATATGCAAATTGTTTTCCCATGAACACAGTCACCAGCATAACTTTTTCTTATTCTTTGCAATATTTTTTGTGCTGTGCTCCTTTGTAAGGTGCAGGGGGGTGTTTGAGGCTATGAAGTGCCAGTTATTTCAGATCATGTCATCTACTAGCAGGTCTGCAGCAACCATGTCTTTAGTTTTTTCTGGAGGCTGTGATAGAAGAAACCCTAATCCAAGGCAGACTTCACAGCACTACTGAGAGTATCACACCTCCTAAAATTTTATGTGAAGCTTGATATCAGAATCCAAAATTATGTATGAGGGCTGTGCATTGTGTATTAGGTATGTTCAGTGCCTATAAAGAACCACAAAAACAATCATGCCAAATGTAAAGTGAGTATGTTGGTCATGGAGCTGCTTTTACAGGTGAACAGAGAGTACAGATGGCAAAGCTCTGTTTTAGATTCCACCCTATGCCTGGAGGTACTTTCTTGCAATGTTTCTTACCCTGCAGCCGTTTCCTGAAGATTGCTATTGTCTTTTGAGGTTGGAGCAGTATCAGAAGAAGATTGTGAGCTGACTCACAAATTATACTCTAAGCTAGGGGTCGGAACTCTGGCTAACGATGTGTAAGACTGGGATATCCGTTTAGTTTATGACCCCTGCTTGATAGTTTGAACCATCAATTTTTTTCTCCTGTGAAGCATACCATAACAGCTAGGCTGTAGAGTAGTGATGTATTTGCTAACGTGTCAGTAGAACTTCCAGTTTGGCTAAAAGAAACTGGACCAGAGACTTTATGCACATTGGAGGGGAAGAAAAGCTGTTGGGAGTGATCTGATTCTGAGCCTGCCCTGTTCAAGCTGATGTCCAGGCCAATATTCCAGGGCTCTGTTCATGCATATTTCCTCTCTGGCTCAGTGACTCTCTTACTATAGAAAGTTAGGCTGCTAAGCAGATGTTTGAGAAGCTGTGGGTTTAGACTGAGCATGCTAACATCCTTACTGGTTACACATTCAGATCATTGCCCACCTCTGCCCCTATTCTTACCAAAATGTCAGCAATTTGTAGGGAGCTGATAATTACATTTTCTGCTATATTTTATACTGTGTAAAACAGGGGAGGAAACTACTGATGGCAGAAGTATTATTTCTTTAAATGTTATATGATTATTTAAAAAAAAAAAAGTGGACTCCAAGATGAAAGCCAGCCATCTTTCAAATGCTTGTCTGCCTGATGCTTTGTTGTGAATTACTAGATCTAGAAAGACTGTTGAGCTAGGCAAAAAGAGTGTAAAGAAGGACAAATACGACCCAATTTGGTCTTTAGATTCTTTGTTTTAGCAGAAAACAATACGAAACTGGAATTTTACTACATGTTCACAACTCAGACCTGTAAAACGAAGAGCCGTCATGCCTTTTAGCAAATTCAGACAGATGTATGTGGTAAGCCTGAAGCAGGCGTATGGGGAAGGTAGTTTTCTATTATTTGTGAACTCAGAGTTGCTCTGAATATCCTTTTGTTAGCAGAGTACTCTGTAAATATTTAATTATCCTGTGGCAGACAAGTGCCCAGTTTGGACTGCACATTGCATATTTGTGTATCGTTATGCCTGATGAAGCAACTAGTGAGAGGAAGTGAGAGAAAAAGCATCTTTTAAAAAGGAGAATAATCCTGAGGTTCACTTTTAAAAAGCGTATGTTGAAGATCCTTAATATTAGAAGCTGAAACCTTGTGGAATTCCTAGTGGTATTATTAAGCAAAGAGCCTGCTGGCCTGCCAAAGCAATTAGTTAAGTGTGTGTCTCTTCATTAAGTCAAAGAAGTGGAAGGAAAGAGAGCTAAATTTTTGCCTTTAGCCAAACATAGTTTTTCACTGTTGTTTTAGCACCACATTGGGATATATGTAACAAAAATTGTGTGGTATATATCATGTTGCCTCTCGTTAGGCTATCGGTGATTGGGCTAATTTGGAAATGGGGCTGTCTTTCTAATGAGAAACTGCATCTGCATTCCATTTAAGAAAATGCCATAGATTTAAAACCCTGATATATCCCTGTAAAAGCCCCTTAGAAGAATTTGGGTAGACTCCTAAAATAGGTGTGCGTCTGAGTACAACACATTTCACCAATGACACTTAAATCAATTATGTGATGAAAGAGGGCTGTACTGGGAAGTGGAAAGCATACCTTATGAACATTACAATGTAAATATCTTCATTAAAATGTTGAACTGCTGTAACCATAGGAATTGTATTTGATTTTGCTAAAGCCATTTAGGAAATTGACTGAAAACATGTCAATCATAAAACACTATTTTTTAAATTGTGTACTTAAAAATGTTAATTGCTTTTTTAACTCTTGAGGAAGAAAACAAAAGTATAAACTTCTGTTGAATCCAAACTCTTGTAAGGTGTAAAATTTATGAATCTTCTTTTTTCTTTGTTTTCTGTTTCGGCATTTAACTTCTGCTGCTGTTTCCAGGACCTCATATATATAATTAACAGTTTGATTTTTTTTTGGTTAATCTTACCTCTAAGTTCAGGAAAATATTCAGTTAACCAGAAGCAGCCATATGTGTAAGATGGAACATCAGATGTAAGTGGTCTTCAGACTCAATTTTACAACCTTTATGATCTAGATGATGAAGATAATGTTTACAGACTATATTTTTTCCACAGATAGATGAAAATAGGAAAAATGGGTTTGAAAGTAGGAAAGTTTAGTACACTTTAGCAAGGTCATGTTTCCTATTTCAGGAAGTGGATGTAATACGCTGTAGCTGAGACTGGTATGAAGTGAGAGAGCTAAGGAGGTGCCCATCCACAGCGAAGGGAAGGATGGTGTCAGCACAGCAAGTGGCAGTTTGCTTGGAGGAGTCAGGCAAACCAGGGAGCAGGAGTGGTTGGAAGGGGAAAGGAGGTGAGCAAGGCCCAGGTGTGCAGAGGGTGTGTGTCAGGGCTGGAGCTGCAAGAGATGGGGCTGTGAATCAAGGTAGGGAACTGGATGGCTGCACATTCTCAAGGCATTGCTGTGCAGACAGATTGAGAATGAGCCTTAGTTGTGGGGTAGGGTCAACTTCCAATACTTGCCACTTGTAGTCTGGCCTTAGGCAACAGCTCATCATATTGACTTTAGGAAATCAAAACACAAGTAATTCTAGCCTGAGCTGAACAGCAGATAGAGAATATATTCTACCTGTGCAGACCATAGACGCAGAGAAGGCTGTGGTATGTCGTCGTGAAGAGTTTGAGCGGGAACCTCTCTCATTTTTCTGACCCTGTGTAAGGCTGAAGCATCTCCCCTGTGTTCTTGGACCATTATGCACTGGGCAGCTAGCTGACTGAAATCTCACTTTCCTCCAGGGCCAGCATTGCAGAGCAGAATTTTATCTCCTGTAGTGCACAAAATTGCTCTGACACCTTATCACTGCTTGTTTACCAGCTGACTGTTCTCCCTTTCTTTAGGGGCTAGATAATAAGCACAGTGAAACAATTATCATGCTTCATTGATGTGCTAACTGTCATAGCCTCTTCACTGTTGAACTCCAAAAACCAGCTGCATTCATTGTTAATTGACATTTGTCTTCCAGAGGTTATGAAGGAGGATGATTCTTCAGTCGTAGCAGGCATGATTATCTGCACTGACTCATGGACAGTTATTTTTGACAGACCTACCTGTATCACCTTGGCATAAGTAAAATGTGATGGCTAAATCACTTCATTTTATCAAGATATCACTCATAGAAGTGTAGGACTGAAGGAAACCAGATGGGTCACAGAGTGCAGTCTTCTCTAACTGCAGAAAACAAAGCGATGGACATTAAATTCAGACTTGGAGAATACCTTCCTTATCTCTCCCCACATACTGTGGGCTACAGGACACTTCCCATTATCCTATGAAAACTTCAGATTTTTAGTAAAAGATCAAAAGCCATGGTGATAGCTGAACTGCAGGAAGATCACAGGACAGATCAAGAGTACCAACAATGTCCTAGATCCTTTCAAGGTAAAGACTGAGCTTCCTCAAAACAGAAATCTTCCACTGTGTTAACTGTTGTATGGTTTGGTGGTCAATATTAAGTCCATTCCTTGGGTTCATGTAAGGTATATAAAGGAATATCAACTTCTTTCCAGTTAGTTCAAGTGGCAGGTGACATGACCTTTCATTTCCCTCAGCTCTCCTTTATTCCTTTCTTTCTGTCTAATAGAGCTTTCTGTCTAATAGAGCTGTCTAATTATAGTTTACTGCCTCCCAGGCTGCGTGGCCTTTAGCAGAACTAATTCTCTTCCAGCTCATGTTCATGTGTTCAGAAATGTGAGTCACAAACATCCTAACTGGGGTGTGAGGCTTGCTGTGTAATTAATCCTGGAAGGGCACCAGCTAGCCAAATAGGTCCATCAATCTAAACTTAGTTGTAAAGAGTCTGGAAAAATAACTGATCCTTTTAGTCTTCCATAAAAAGTATCTATTCAGCCCTAGAAGTGGTTGTAGGCTTGGGTTTACTTGAAATATGAGGGCACATAACTTGAATCCTTCAACAACCAGTACACAAAAGTGAAGACTTCTTGAGTGCTGTGTCTGATGAGCAGAAGGTTCTGTGCTGAATCTTGCTTCTATGCAACACGATGTGTAACTGCTCTCTAACTGGGCAAACTCTCATTTTGTGTGACCGAAACGCCTATAAGCAGTCAGCTGGGATCTCACTGCATGACTCTTCATCTGCTAAATAGGGTGGCCGTACTGGCTGTGCCCTCTGGGAGGACCTGTGCTGGGAGCAGCTCTGCTCTGGGAAGCCACTGTGACTTACCAGCCCCTTGAAGGATGCTGAGACCAGATAGAACTCGAGCAGCTTGCTAGGACTTCAGTGGCACTGCTGAGAACCTGACTCGGTTTCTTTACTGGACTCAGCTTGGCCTTGTGGAACCTGTCTTTGGAAGTGGTGGTGGCAGTGCTGGAGTCAGTGTTGTGCATCCATGAAGGGGTAAGCAGTGTATGTACTTATTTTAAGATTGCTAACAAGAGCAAAGTTCATCTGATCTCTTTAATTTGAAGATGCAACTGGACCCGAGGGAAGGCAGGCAGTGCAGCAGGAAAGGGAAAGCTGCTAGAGTAAATAAATTTAAAAAAAAAAAAAAAAAGATTAGCATGCTTTTCCCCTCTCTATTCTGTTGCACTTACCAACTGTAGAGAAACCACAAACATGGATAGCATGGTTAAATATTCTCCTTGCATGAGGAGCAGAAGAGGTTAGCTCCTGCACCCAGAGAGCTTAGAGGTAGCAGTGTGTGTGAAGCCCTGTGCTTCCAAAGTGTGCCTGCAACTCTGGTGCTGCTGGAAATACTCCGGAGCCTTGGTGCCCATGGCCCTGATTGTGAGCTTCTAAGCGCAAGCACCACATGAGCTGTGGGCAGGGTGTGTGTGAGGCAGGTCCCAGCTGGGGCTTCTTTGGATGCTTTGAGTACGGCAGGCTTCCTCCAGAGTGGCAGGAAGCTGAACTCCAGCTCTGCTCCCAACTAAAAAGGGACAGCCTGGTACACCCCTCTTCCCATGGTATCTCATTTCCACACAAAGCCTTAATTACATGGTTTGACTACCTAATTCAATGCCATTAAAGTTTTTTTAGCCTTTGCTTTTCAAGAGGGCAAGAGAAAATTGGCACTTCTTTATTTATACAGGTATGCTAAAATACGGTTGCATTTAACTTAAACAAAAACCCCAACCAAACCCAAACCCTAAAACCAAAAAAAAACTGTGCATTTTTTGGGGGGTTTATTTGTTATGAAAAAGATTCCTAGCACCTCAACTCCAAGCAGTAGAAGAGCTGTATTGCTGATCAACAAGTGGAGTGTTTTACTTAATATGTGTAGTCATTATGGAGCCATCCACCAGCATCTTTTTACTAAAAATGCATTCTCCTAAAAAGCCCTGTCAAGTTTAGCATGCTCACAAGAGCCTTGGAATGCCAACGCTTGTCTTGCATTCCTCTGACCTTCCTGCAACCCAAAAATAGCTGTTCCTGCCCCACTAAGTTTTCTACATACATGAATACATTTGATGCCAACTACATTTGAAGAAAATAGACTATATTTAAAGCTATTAGCATCACAGATAGTTCCTACCCTCCCTGGTCCCCCTGGGATTGTTTGCCCTTTTAAAATGGAGTAAGTTTGGATAAAGTATGTGTCTCTGGCATGACCACTCTGAAGGGGCCTCCCACAGATGCTATTTAACATATCCTCCATTAATTCAAGTAGGAGAGGTTAGTGTATTTTATCTATTCATCTAGATGGAGCTGTCAAAGTGCATTTGGAACTGTATTTGAAGACCTCAAGATACCTAAATTTAAAAGAGGGGGGAGCATGCCCACAGGTGAGTCTGAATACCCTTGTACTACACTTATTCATAAAATAAAATTTGATTTTGCAGTATTTATAATGGACTTCAGATAATGCTTTTGGTTTTGTTTAGGGTTTATTTGTGGAGTGTCAATGTTTAGTCAGCATAGTCTCCCAAAAATTACAAAGATCTGAAATTCTCCACAAAAATTGTTGAACACAAATGTGGTTTTGAAAAAAATACTCAATTCTCCCTGTGCTTTCTCACTTTCTTCATGGAGTAATGCAATATGGACATAGCATTCCCTTCACTCTTAAAGCCTTACTGTAATCACCTGTTCATAGAGAGAGTGTGTGTGTATATGTACGAATCCATATTTATCATTGAATGTAGAAGAAATCAACCTTTGTTTCAAAATGGACTTGTTTGCATTTATACTCAAATACGTTGTTTTGTCAGGCTCCCCTGCCCCAAACTAATGTCTGAACGTGTCTCAAGTTGGCAAGATAATCAGATCTGACCGTTTTATTTCTATTCCTGATTGCTTACTTTTTCCCATGAGAAAATCCTTTTGAATGACATATTTCACTTGTGTAAGGGAATGGAAGCTCCATTCCTGCAAAATGTGAAGGTTCCCTGGCTTGCTGTTCTTGTTTCATGCTCCCCATGACCTATTATAGATGGATGCATGGATTTTTTTGTTTTCTTCCCTGGCAGGTTTCCACCGAAAAATGGAGGCATCACTTTTGGTGCATCCGCTGGACTAAAAGGCTCCTGGTATCAGGGAAATGAAGCAAGATGGTATGTAGTGTCCCAGCCCTGGATGAAGTTGTGATAATTAGCTTTTGAACCTTTAAAACGTGTCTTTTTTTACCCCCTTTATTTTTCTTGGATTATTTTTCTTTCTCTATCTTTAGTGACTGGAAAATGACCTGGTATAAGGGATGTTAAAGGGAACCTTTCTGTAAATGCCTAGGCTCAATACTCCCTGCTGCACTTTAAGTCCCTCTATCGTGCAGATGGTGCATCCCTTGGTATTTGTATGTACCAAGTATTTGAGTACTCGGTCACCTTTTCCGCAGGTTGAACATCTTTCCTGGAACTACAGTGGCTTGTAGTCCAGTTGCTCGCCTAGCCTTTCGGGGTGTAGTGCAGCCAGATGGGAAGTGGGCGATGGGATGGCCTTGGGACTTTTTGCTCACCTTAGTGTTGTCCTGGTTTCAGCCAGAGTAGAGTTAATTTTCTTCACAGAAGCTAGCGTGAGGCTATGTTTTGGATTTGGGATGAGAAAATGTTGATAAGGTGCTGATGTTTTGAGCTGTTGCTAAATAGTCAAGGACAGTCCAGCTTCTTGTGCTGGCCTGCAGCGAGCAGGCTGGGGGTGCACGGGGAGCTGGGAGGGGACACAGCTGGGACAGCTGACCCAGGCTGGCCAAAGAGATATTCCCTACCATATAATGTCATGCTCAGTATATAAAGCTGGGATGAAGAAGAAGGAAGGGGTGGAGGGACGTTCAGAGTTATGGCGTCTGTCTTCCCAAGAAACCATTACGCGTGACGGAGCCCTGCTTCCCTGGAGATGGCTGAACACCTGCCCGCCCATGGGGAGTGGTGAACAAATTCCTTGTTTTGCTTTGCTTGCATGCGCGGCTTTTGCTTTACCTATTAAACTGTCTTTATCTCAAACCATGAGTTTCCTCACTTCTACTCTTCCCACTGTGGGGGAGTGAGCGAGTGGCTGCGTGGGGCTTGGTTGCTGGCTGGGGCTAAACCACGACAAGTGTGTAGTGAGGTCAGGGTAAGGAAAGAGAGAAGAACAACTATCATAATTCATTAGAATAGTAAATATTTTGGGGTTTCTGTTTGCCAAGGCACAGGGGATAATGTGTTTCTGCTGCATAAGGGCAAGTTTTGAGAATGTAGGACCCTCACTGTTGCTCCCAGGCTTCCACATTTTACCCCAGCATGCTCAGAGGGTTCCTAGAGAGACCAGTGCATGATCATAAATACAGCCCCGTCCTGAAAACACCAACTTCCCACGCACGGTGGGGTGCACCTGGCTGAGTCGCAGGTGTATGTGCTTCATAGGATATCTGTAAGGCTGGGGTGATCCAGGATTTCCACCAGCAGCGTCTGCAAGGGAACTACGCAGGGAGTTGAGGACCGCAGAGCCAGGTGGCACCCCTGACGTGTGCGCATCTATGCAGCCGTATAAAATAAGCTTCTGTGTGCTGGCTGGTTGGCATCAGGTGGCATCCTCTGAAGTATCCAGTGGAATCGGAAACCAGCCCTTGTGTGCGTATTTCTGCAGCATGTAGTCTGCTTTAGCTTTTGCTATCACTAGGAGGTACTCGGTGCTGATGGCTGCCTTCTGGCCTTCTCTGGAGAATGATGTTGCTTATCTTCGTTTCGCAACTTACCTAAATCTTTTGCTAGCTCTCTTTACCAAGTGATCTCTTAGGTGCACTGTGCTGGGACGTGGGGTTTTCCGGTGCAGTACGCTTTCCTACACGTTGATTGTGCCTGTACTGTCACAGAAGCTTTTGGTTAATGTATCACCTGACTTTTCCATAGATGCATGCCAAGTATCTACCTCTTGAAGATGATATACTGAGAAAGAAAGATGCAAAATCAATTTGGGATATAGGATGTCCCAGACTTACTGGATTAGAGTGAATGTCTTTATGTCTAATCCCATTGCTGTCAGAAGTTCTGCTTCTCTGCTTTGAATTTTCACCTCATATTGAAATGAAAGTCTTGGCAATCAGCAGTGCCAAGAAATAAATAACTGACTGAGATTCTCTCTTCAGACCTGTCCCAAGTCAAGTTTTGTGCATGATTATTTTTGTTTTGGTTGCATCTGTGACTAGAACCAGTCCTTGCCAGTGGCATGGCAGAATGGCAGCCTGTGCTTTAGGGAGCCTTCCATCAATTGCGTGGGACAAGCCCTAGCCATGCAGGAACATGAGGGTGACAATAAACACATGAAGGTTTCACACAGGTCAGCTTCTTGCAAATGCTGTGTACACTATCAGTCTCTGAGAAGGAATAAGAATAATTAAGTTAGGCAAGATCTTGCAAGCTGCTTCTCTGCTATAAGATGCCCTCACAAATTCTGCAACAGGGACTAAACAAGTGGGAAAACAATCACCTAGAAAGGAAATCTCTGGGAGCTGCTTTCAAGGCAGGCGTAAGCGACATCGCAGAAATGATGCTTCATTCAACAAAGCAGTTCTCTCAGGGAGTCTTTTCTAAAGTCAGGGCAGGATTTATCTGTAATAACCTACGGTTGCTGAACTGACACGTGAGTAGTTGAAATAACCAAGAAGCAACCTGTGAACTCATGGGCCTGTAATGACTGGGCAGCAAACCCTGAGTGAGGGTGCTGTGATAATGGTGTTCCTGGGGCGTGCAGTACTGGTGAGGGGGGAATAGGGAGCTCCTGTTTTCCAGAACGTGGCTTCTTGGAACTGTTTTTCCTTCTCGTATGCCTTCCTTTTAGCCAGAAGTTCAGTATTTTTAATGTCATTCTTTAACATCCTTTTGATGGATCAGAACAAATGGGAAAAAAGCACTCTTCATGTGTTACAAAAAACCAGGTGCACTTCCACTACATTTTGGAAGAGTACTGGGGAGATCCCTTCTCCAAGCACCAGGGTGCTGCGGATCAGCCCTGGACACCAGCTTGCTTTGCATTGCAGCTGCATGCGGTGGCACGATGGGTGGTGGAGGGCACTGAGAGTCTCCAGTCTCTCTTGGTTTTTATCTTAGTGGTAACAAGTTCATGAAAATGTTGTTGAGTGGTGGTTCCGCAGCCAACTGTCAGAGCAGGAAACCACTTCTGAATCAGAGCCGGGAGTCACTTGTAGAATGCTCTGGTGGCCACCACACAAAGGGCTTGCAGCACCTTGGGCATGTTAATACAGCACCTGGCAGGCTTCGGGCTTCTTACAGCCCCCAAGTGGAATAGATAATCGTCGTCTCTTTCTCGGAGAGGAGCAAAGTGGAACACAAGAGGTGAAATGCTCTGCTAATGACAGCCAGCTCCTGCCAGCATTTCCCAGCCAGAAAGCGGTGGCTCCTGGTGTGCTGCTGGGCATTGCTCAGACAGGAGCCTGCGTGTGCTGCGCAGGACATGCGCAGTGAGCATGTGGCACCCAGGAGCCTCCGGCATGCCAGCAGGCAGACCGCACGTAACCTGGGTCTGGAAGGCCCGTGGTGGTGCTGGCTGAGGGACCCCAAGGCAGCAGTGGGTGAAGGCTGGCACCCGGGGCTTTGCTAGGTTGAGCCCAGAATGGAGGTAACACATGAATCCTGCTGAGGAGTATCTTTGTTTGGTGCTCAGCTGTGCTGTAAGGAGCTTGGGTTCATGCTCCAGGGGGTATTTTTGTCTTGTGCTTGGCTTTGTAGGGTAGAGACACCTTTAGCCCCTCTGCCCTTGAGGTACGGGTTGTAGTTGTCTCCTTTTCTGAAGCAAAGGCTGGTGATAATGCTGTGTTATCATCACGGGTGGCTGGGGCTGATCCACAGCTTCTCTGCAATGGAGGCAAAATTACATTTTGTTCCTTCGAGGAGGAGGGCGAAAGGCTCATCCAGGATTTATTGCTGCCTGCTGGAACAGGAACAGGAGTGGCTTCTCTGCGAGTCATCTTATCTTCCTAACTTTATTGCAGACCAAGCAGTCTGCCCTCATAAACAGATGGGATTTAAGCAGACCTGTATGTACAGCAGCCCTGTGTTTGTGCTCAGCTGAGCAGCAGAGCTCATCCAGGTTAGGCATCGGGGAAACATTACTGAGTTGCAAAGACAGACAGAAGCTGGACTGGATTGTACGTCGGGAGTGGCTTTGCTACTGGAGATCTTTAAGGGCAAGCTGGGCAAACTTTGCCCAGAAATAACATACATGTAGCTGATCATGCTTTGGGGCAGGGATTAAATCAGACGATTTATCACAGTCCTTTTCAACCCCCCAGCTCTGGTTTGGGGCTTGGGTTTTTTTTTTTGCTTTGCTGCTTTAGTCTAAATTCTTTCTATATGTGCCAGTGCATTAACTGCCAAGGTGATGTCCTCTCCCAAGGGTGCTGGCAGCATAGATGTGTTATAACCTCCCTCTTCCCTGCTTATAAAAACATGTTAGCCTGTGCTGATGCACTCTCCCAAATAGAGGTGGTCTTTGGGGGATATAGGTAAAATGAATGCGTAAGTATAGCACAGCTGGCAGGGCCTGTAAAATATCGTATCCAACAGGTTCAGCCATTTGCACTATAGATCTGGCATTTTAAGTCACTAAAACCAAATGCGAATTCCTGCCGTATGCTGGAATAGATAACTTTGGATCGAAAACTCCGTACAAAGAATAGATAGACTGAAAGTGATTTAGATTGTTATTGAACTCTCCTTTCACCTTCTGGGAAAACCAAAACAAACCTATGTCATATGTAATCTTTGTACACAATGAAAAGCTGGATTAGCGTTGCATATCCAGAGAAGACAGCAAACCTGTGTGGTTTCATTTCAGTTTTCATTTATATTTGTCAAAACTCACAATGCAATATGGTACATTTTCACCCTCAATTTCCACTGGAGATTGCTTCTAGAGTGACTCATTCCTTATTTGTGTTCTTTTTGTGGTTCCTGACGTGTTCCACATTTCAGTAGCTCTTCATTTGAATACACACAGCCTTCATCACTGGCATTTTTAGTTATTTTCTTTGAACTGTTAAGGGTTTGTAAGCCCTAATAAGCCATACGTGCAGCATCTCCAAGAGCAAGATGTGAAACTGAAGAATCATTTCAGCTGAATCAAGTGAGTAGGATTTGACATGAGATCTCAGTGTGCTACGGATGATTTTTGCCTTTCTCCTTTCTTCAAGATGTTTTTGTTGAACAATACTGCAGGGATTTGTGCTGCTGCTTCTTCAGAGCTGGTTTTTTGTGTGAGCTGTTTAGCCTCATAAACTTTCCACACAGGAGCATCCCTGGTTTTGTTACCATGTTATTTATCTACAAAAATGCAGCACTGGAAGCATAGCACGTTTGCTGCAAGACCTGTTCCAGCCCAAGTCCACATTGAAGAAGTCCTGACGTGGTCTGCTGCCATGTACCTGCTCCCTAGGACGTCTGTGCAGATAAATGAGAACTGTGTCTGTAAGGGACTTCAATGCAAGTAAATTGAACTCTGCCCATTTTTTACCATCTTACAAAACTCCTAAACTTCTCCCAGATGAAAGAATTCAGCATGAACTCTCTAGCCTGTCTTAGGACTGTGCATGAACTTTAAGCTCCCATAAATATGACAAAGTGTAGGTTTCCGGGAAAGGGAATCATTCATTTGAGGGACCGATGTCCTTTGCATCCCAGAGGACAGATCCAGCTGAGGATCCTTCACTCCTGCCTGGAAATGCTTTGCATTTGGTCCTAAATCTGTGCTAGCTCTACAGTTGTCAGTGAACTATTGTCCTGTCCTTATCCTTTTCCAAATGTTCAGGAAGTAAAGCTGCATTTTACTCTCGCCATCAGCTGTTTGACAGTGCTGCTGCTTTTTAAGTAAATACAAAAGTTAAGATCTTAGATCACTGATACAAAACATAAATACACTTTAAAACCGCATGTGAATAGAGTCGCTGTTGCTCACCTGTCAGGGCTCTGTTGCTATTACTGGAGCTCAGCTCACCCTTGGCTGAATGTTTTGGGGAGCTTGCTTTGCTCCTCTTACTATTTAGGTGGTTTTGTACTACTGGAAATGCAACTCTTTTGTCTGGGATCTTGGGAGAGAGCTCCCTCTCCCATGTGCTGCTTGTTGTGTGTCCACGAACATGCCACTGGTTGTTTCACTATTGAATTTTCTGCCCTGTGTATCAGTGGAAGTTCTGCCATTGTTTTCCATAGAAAGAGGATCAGGCCTTTAACAGTTTTAAGATTTTATGGGCTTTCTTTATTTTTTCCTATTTCAATTCACTTGTTGAACCCTAGGAAAAATATAGTATAATATACCAGTATAATAAAACTGGTGAAAGAGGCCACCCATACTAGGCAACCTGTAGCCTTACAAATTCTCCCAGATGTACTTCTCTACTCCTTGCAAATCCAGAAAGCACCCAGTTCTTTGTACCAGGTGAGGGATTTCTAATGATGAGCTGGGAGAGAAAGCAGAGCTTTGCATATCTGCACACAGGCATTGCAAACACATTATACTGCAATATATTTTCCCCTCTCTTGTTGCTGGGGGAAGAAAAGTGCCAGCTAATAACTGTGCTTTAGAGGCAGTATTTCTGCTTTTCTGATGGTATATGAGGCACAACTTAAGTGATCCTTCTCTGAATCATCTTAACAAACTGGTTTCACTTCCAGTGAGGGTCTGTCTTAAAGTATCAGCTGCTTAGAGGTGCATTTCAGTGTGGAGATGCCTTCTTGAAAACTTCCCACCTAGCTGCAGGGTCTGGTAGAGGCATCTGGAGTTAGCATGGCCAAGCCACCCGCAGGAGATGCCTCTATCTTTCTCCTAACTACAAAGAAAGCAAAGAGAATCTGGTACGTGGAGTTGGGTGGGGGGAATGCAGGCTCCCACTTAAAAACTGAGCAAGGGAATACACTTTCTCTTTCAGCTGACAATATTTTTTTCTGAATCCACGTTTCTGAACCCTTTTCCTTTCTGATTTGGGTTTTGCATTGCATAGAAATGGAAAAACAATATCCCTGTACAGATCTTATGACTTCCCAAAATTTATTTGTTCTTTCATGTCATGTCACTGGGTGATCTATTGATGTTTGATCTTCAAGTTTTCCTTACAGCATGAGCGTTCTCATTCTAGCAGAATAACTGTCCTGAAACGAATATGAAGTATATTTTGGACCATATGTTTTATCTCATCAGCAGAGTAATGAGGCAGAAGGAATACGACAAGGAAGGCAGTTCTGGTTTACTGTACTTTTTCTACCAGACCAGCGTAACTAAAACAACAGTTAGATTAAATGAGACAGATGGGGATGGCTTTGCTTTCTTTTCTATGCCGTTATAGCTTGGACAATGTCCTGAAAAAAATATTGTCAAGCAGAAGGAATGGCTGTGGTGAGTCATTTCATCATGAGCATTGCTACCCGTATTGCAGCAGTATTTATTCATTTGCTTTCCTCACCATCTGTCTGCTCTCCCTACACCAATCTGTCCTCGTGGTTTTACTTTGTCTTTGCTCACCAGTGCTCATGTGGTTGTTCCTTGCCCTCGCTCTCTTTCCTAACAACACCCAGTAGTTACCAGAGCTGGTAATGGCTAAGTCATGCTCGGGCTCCCGTTGACTTCAGCAAGGTCTCATTTCCGTGCGCTTTTCCTAAAGGGGCAGGCACTCTGGCAAGTGCTAAGGTGCCACGGTGCTGGGCTCCGCTGCCCTGATAGCAGTGCCGAGCAGGTCCTCGGGCAGGGCCTGGCGAGCTGCAGCTTGCTGCACCTCTGCGCAGGCGCCAAGAGGAGATGCACCCTGCAGCAGCCCGCCCATCGCCAGCCGTTTGGAAGACCCCGAAGCAGCGAAGGTGGCTCCGTCTGTGAGCGCAACTATGCGCAGGAGAAAGGCAGGAAGAGGCAGCGTGATTTAGCAACGGGCTATTTAAACAAGAAATGCTATGTCAGCATTTGAAATCTAGTGATTCTGCTACGGGATCAGCTTTTATCAAAAAAGGGGCTGGAAACTGATCTGAGGGAAAAAAAAAAAAAAATGAGGCTTCACGCTGAGACCACAGACTTGGGATCTCCCAAAGTCAGGAACCAGCACACAGCATGGTAGCAGATGTGGATGCCAGTGCTGGTTTCTAAAAATTAAGGATATATTGGGGCAGTAATTGTCTACTGCTGTATCACTGATGTGTTGCATATAGTCAGCCCTTTCTTGAGTTGGGTTGCTAAGGAAAAGAGAGTGGTTGGAGTACCAGAGAGATTTAATCGTCTGGGACAAAAGTGAGTATGGCAAGGTGAAATAAATCAAAATATTATTTCATTTACATTACCCCCAGTCAGCCTTTTTAGGAAAAGAAGGTGAAGGCAGCAATTTTACCTTCATGCTAGTGTAGCTACATTAGTGTAGCATTATTGGGTTCTATTAACTTCCTAAAATTGTATTAGAAAGAATATTGTCCATTCATTATTACCGTTGAAAATGAATTAATATATGGGGTCAGTTTTCCAGCTAAGTGCATAAAATGGTATAGCATCTGTTGCAGATGGAGCTGTGACTCAGATATTCAAAAGGTGGAGACTCTTTTGAGGATATGTGACCTTGGGAATGTTCAACCTTTTGTGAGTGATAGCTCTCACCTTTTACTTACGACTGTTTCATTCTTTGATCTGAAGAAGCAGCTCAGACCTTGTGCAAATGAACAGTTTCCAATACAGCTATATATTTGCAGTGCATTTCATGTATAAGAGCTCAAATAAACTGAAATGCTAAAAAGTTTGTTTAAATCAGATTTTTTTTTTTTAAAGGAGTCTAAATAAACGTGAATTCATGTTACAGGTTTTCATTTTGATCAGCTCCTGGTCTTTGTTTTATGTGTTTTGTACACCTCTATCCCTAAAGGCATGTATGCAGCCACAAAAAAAAAACCCCAAAAACCAAAAAACACCGTTCTCTGGTGAAAGTCACAGACTTAAAAGAAGAGGTGGTTGCTTTTAGAGGTATATTTATTAAAAGCAACATTGACTAGATTCCTTCTACACAGCCTTTTGTGTTAAATGGTTAAATACCTTGAGAAGAAGCTCACGGTAGTAGAGATAAATGTATGGGGAGGGTGGTGATGCACATTTTATCCATCTGTTTTCTGGCTGTAGCTGCATGACGGGAATCGGGATTTCCGCGTTCTCCTGAATTTCCTCTTTGCAGTGGCTAATGCAGAAACGCCGATAGTCTCATTCACTTTTTGTTTTGTTAATGGTTATCTCTTCATTCGTCTGTTAGTGAAAGTAGACAGGTGGGATTTTACCTATAGGCAGCCTATAGCTTACAGGACTGGCATAATCATTTAGCGGAGTGAAATAGATGAGACTTTTGTTTAGACAGGGATTCTGTTCCTCGATCTGCCTAACATGACCCTGCGCAGCCTTTCTGAGCCTCCCGTATTTTATCTCTGACGTGGGTGGGTTGATACTCGCTTGCCTCATTAAGTGGAAAGATGGAGCTGTGCTTAGTAATAAACTATCTGAAGTGTCACTATCGTTAGGCGTAATCAGGGGCAGAAGTAGAACTCCTGGGTCCCCTCCAAGCCTTTCCCTGGCTAGCGAGGCACTCCAGCAATCCCAGCTGCTCTTCCAGTAGAGTGCTAGGGTTTGCTAGTTTTATTCGGTTGGTTTTATAAACAGTGGAGGAGGGACAGTGGGTTCGGAAACCATGCATAGGATGGGTAGGTAAAGCCTCTCTAGAAGTGCTTAAAAAGCATACAAAAAGTGAGATTCTTCGTTTTTCAGTGAGTGGATTTCTCAGCGGTGCCACACCACCTCTCAAATCCTGTTAGGCTCTCTTCTTGCCAGAATCTGAGTTCTTACTAGAAACCCTAGAAATATAACAAGTTTCATAAAAGCATGCTGTTAAAAACTGCAGTGTGTGCTGCCCTTATTTCTAGAAGTAGATGCAGGTCAATGTAAAGGGTGAAATGTTTCCTGAAGTATGCACGCATTTTTTGCATTCAGTTTGAAAAAGAAAACACAATTCAGCTGAGGCTGATTGATCAGGGTAAACATCAAAAAGTTAAGGTAGGATTTTTCATTTGCTAGTGATTTTGAAAAAAAAAACAAAATCTCCAACTCCATAATCACTTCTTTTTGGTATCACAGATGGCATCTTGAGAATCTAGGCTGAACACCATGGGAATGTCAGCATGAAAGATCTTGCTATTTCAAGTTGTTCTCAGTTTTGTTTCATCTGGAAATATTAATGGCCTTCAGATGTAATTCTGTGGAGTCCCATGTCTAAACATTTTTCTGCTGTCTGCATTTATCCTAAGCTTTAGTGTTCCTCATCAGCTTTATCATGTAGAGGAAGCTGTTTGAAAAAAAAAAATCTTTTTTAGCTCCACTCGGATCAGCTCTTTTTATGTGCTGCTTTGCACTTGATTACACTGTGTTTATGTCCACATTTTCTCAGTTCCTTTTGTATGGCAGTTTTCCCTGGTTTGGATTGGTCTTTCAAACCAAAAAAGGCAAAAAGAGCATAGATTAAAGAGAGTTGAAGGTGTGACATTTAAACCTCTTTAAATCTTGCTCATTTTTGGTTGGAAAAGATTTCAGTGTAACAACTTTGTTAGGATCTAGGATAAACAGTCACTGCAAAATGAGAGAAATGTAATTCCATCAGTTAAAGCAGATTAATTATGGGTGTTAATGCAACCAAAATGTGTATATGTATCCTCAATACGCCATGTACAGGAAAGCTTACTTGGGATTTCATGTACTGAACTCTGAGCACGAGCTAGATTTTGGTTGCTTGAACGGTCTCCCATCTTGCCTGCCTCAGTCTCCCATCTTATCATCACCCCCGCCCTGGGTCTTTGATATTTTGACACCTGCTGGGTCTCAGGTTGAACCCAGTTAATTAGTCAATATGTTGTTGTTTATTTCAATAAAAATACCAGATTACTTACAGAGAAATTAAGCAATCTCTTCAGCCTCTGAGCACAGCCTCATGGGACAGCCAGGGACAGCTGTAAAGTTCTTTTTAAGAAGTTCTGGTTAATGTCAGCTGAGAAAGCTCTCAGTAAACAAATGAATAATTGATTGCTCAGCTTTCACATAGCTACTGCGTTTCTGGGCTCACATGACTCATTTGTGAACCATTCCTGTCGTCCTAATGCCATAACATTGGAGAAATGATGATTGTTTCTTGGAGGATTCTTCTGTGGACGTAGTTGCCAAGACCAAAGCTGTAATGGTTTGTTATTATGACCTTTGTTATTCCATTAGGCTCAATAGCTTTAAAAAAATGATGTGTGCATACTTTAGGAAAGTTTTTACCCTTTACATTGACCTGACATCATAGTTTATGCTACAAAATGTATTAATGACAAAGTAGTGTTTTCATGTCAGGAGGACAAATTTTAACAACTATAATCTGCCCTTAGTCATCATAAATACAAATGTATTGGTAAAACAGACCTTGTTAATGCAGCCAAGACAAATGCTAGACCATATTTCAAATCAATTGAAGCACTAGTCTATACACTCCACGATTTTTTTGTGTAGTTTCAAATACATTATTGTCAAACCACTCTTAACATGCATTTTCCAGTGGGTATTGTAGAACAGTAATGACCCGTCAGATGCAATCTAGGTCATTTTTCTCGATTACTTGAAGATGTGTAAATGTCTTTGAGGATACGGAAGGGCATAGGGAGCATTCAATTAATATTGTTTTGATGGTTTTTTAGTACTTGAAAAATCAACAGTAAAAAACCTTGTGAACATAACAGTACTTGCAAATTGCCTTGTACAGTAAACAGTTTAATTTGCAATAAATTCTGTGCATTATAGTTAACTGAAATACACCCTATTCAGTATCCCCTGCTCACTGCAGTGATCATATAAAGTAGGCTCGCTATTTTCAATTGCTGTAGCACTTCAAAGCCAATACGCTGTCCACAAGTGCTCCTTTCTGGTTCTGCTTCCATCAATTCACTAACTATATGCAAAAGGCAGGTTTGCTTTCTTCCTCGGCTGACACCCTTCCTTGAGCACACAGGTTTCCTGGGGCAGAATGGGACCCTGGAAGAAGCTATGAAACAGAATGGCTACCTGCTTTCTTCTAGCTCCCGTTCGTGTTTTCTAGCTAGCGTTTGAAGAGCTCTTGTCACGTGGATAGACCTGCTCTGAGAGGTCCTGAGGAAGTGTGGAAAGAAACTCTTGGTCTCTGTTTTTCCCAGTGCATTTCTGGAGAGAAACTGCCCGGCACTGTACCTATCTCTGACACCAGTGTGCTACCTACACAATTGAGTCTCTCCTCACGAAGACTTTGCTGTAAGGAGTTCATGCAGAGAAAGGAGATAACGAACTTTTAGAACGCTCTCATGGATTTCCAAGGAGGGAGGATTGAGGGAAATCTGGGTACTTGTGCATGGGGTTGGGGCGAAGGGAAGTTTCTTCACTCTGCTTGCAGGAGATGTTGAGCTCACCAAAGAAACTTTTACAGAAGAAATGCACCAGAAAGTCTCACTCCCATTAACAATGGTACTGAAGAAATGTTTCTATCACTTAACACTGCAGTAAGGCAGTGAGAATACTTGTCCTATCCGGAACGTTAGCAGAGGAACAGGTATTTACTGTTACAAAAAGTGAGGAGTAATTCTTAATGTCAGGGAGCAAGAAGAAACATAGCTCCGCACCTCTCTGCAAGCAGAAAACATCCAGTGCATGTTGTTACCCTGTGCAAATGGATAAGAGAATATTTAGAGACTCATCTTTCTGATTTTAGACCTAAATCCTTGTGGAAAACAGTATGTGGCTTAGGAATCCTGGATGCAAAATTATCATGCTTCTGCCTGGTGCTGTTTAACTGCTGAATTAATCAAGTACAATTGCTTAAGGCCCTGGAGGGAAGGATGTAATAAATCTTGGGAGTATTTGTTCTGGTTTATGGCTGGGAGAAGCTGCATAACATTAAATCAGATGTTATAAACATTTGCAATGGCACATTTTCCTTACTCGGGGCGTTGTGGCATGAGTCTTGAGAAACTAAAGAGGGTATGTCCTAAGGGCTGGATGCATTTCTTCTTTTTTTTTTTTTTTTTTTTAAGATAATTGACAGCATTGCTTTGCTTTGCCAGGTTGCTCAGCGAGCTGCACGCTGTACGTCCCGCACCGTCGGGTAGAGGGCAGTCGGGTACAGCGGACGGTGTGGGGAGCCCGGCTCCGGGCTGAGCCTGCTGCCTGCCTCCCTGGCCTGGGGGCAGGCAGTACCTGCCCCCGAGCCCCACATAAACTCTCATTTAGTTGGAGAGGCAGAGAGATGGATTCATTGTGCCTAGACGCTGAGATTCCTCTGGAATTGGACGAATTGCTGATGGTACGTGGAGCTTCTCCTTTGCACCGGGAGCAGGAACTAGAGAGACACGCAACAACCAGTTGCAAAATTGTCCTCCCTTAAACTTGTGTCTCCCTGGGTTTAAAATGGAGCTGCCTTGAGTTGTTTTCCTCGCTGCAGTGGGGGACAGTCCCAGCGCGCTGCGCTGAGCAAAATGTGTGCTGTTCTCATCCGCGGCTCGTCCTGCCCTCTGGGACCTCGGTCCCTGGAAGCAGAGCAAGGAGGCACATCCTCTGTCCCCAGAAAAGACATGTGCCTCCCATTCCAGCAAAGGGAGATTTCTCCACTTTAGGGGACAATGTCCTGATAGAGTTGTGGGGTTTTTTTTTTCCTCATCATTTACGAGTACCTGAACAGGCTGGTTGCACCGTCCTTGCCCACTGCACGCTTTGCTCTGAGCCCTTCGAGGCTGCTTAGGACATTTGGGAAGTGGAAATGTCAGTCTGGATGGGGGGACAAGGCTGGACCCGTCTTGTTCCAGGGAGGGAAGGGTGGGCTGAAGTGTCTGGGTGAGCCCTGAAGGGCCAGCCCTGCTCCTGCTGCTGCCACCAGGGATGGGTGAGGAGCTGCTGCTTCAGCCCCCTGCGCCCCAGCCTCCCTCCCTCCGCACCAGTCCCTTGCTGACTCGCTGGATGAAGCAGGCAGAAGAACTGTGGTTGTTGTGTTGCCCTGGTAGTCCATGGCCCTAGACCTGGTGCCAAGCGGTGGTGGTGGTTGGTGCTCTGGGGTCAACACCAGAACTGTGAAGGCCTGGGCTGGTTCCTCAGGGAACATTGAGCCCCTGTGGTACAAGGTCTTCTTCTTGCTCAGATATTTCAGAGCCCCTGGGTGATGGGAGGATGCAGCTGCTTGAATTGCTGGAAGGGGTCACTTGTGAAATGACTTCAGAAGCTGCATTGCAGAATTTGAGCTTTTATTGTTCCACTTATTTAAAGGAAGGCAGAAGAGGAAAGGTGACCAGGCTTTTGTGGTGGGGAAGAGCATGATGATAAATTAGTGTGTTGTCATGTGTCCAAGTCTGCAGCCAGCCTGAAACAAGAAGCAAGCAGCTGTTTACCTCAAGGCTACTAAAAAAAAACCCTGCATGTTGTCCCTTGGCTTTATTGCTGAAGGGTGTAGCTGTAACTTCAAGGGTTTTGGTATTACGTGGCCACATTGTTGGCATGGGTGGTGGGCTGGGCAACCAGGGACAAATGTCTGCTGCTGAGACTGAGCAGGTTCCGTTCATCCGTCCCCTTGGACTGTAAAAGTCCAGCAAGGACCAGTGGGCTCGCCTTGCTTGCGCCAGTCCCAAGTCTGGTCCCAGTGTTCCTCCATGGGCTGGGCCATCTTACCCAGCTTCTGTGCGTTCCCCAGACCTTCTCAGCAGGAGCTGCATGGTCACGGGGCAGCATAGCAACAGACAAATCAGCTGTGCTGTAGAAGTGCAGCTGAAAACCTAAATGATGCAGGACGGAGGCTCTCCTGCTTCATGTCTTGCAGTGGCTGCAGCGTGAAGCACATCCCCAGAGCCACGCTGGGTGGGAGCTGCCTGCCACAGCAGCCTCGCAAGCACCCCACCCAGCTGGCTGCTTCCCAGCTGGTGTTGGAAATCTCATTAGGAAAGTGCTCCCAGCCGAGGGCTTTTGCTCATCAGAGCAATATTTTTATTGCGTTTCGTATCCGGTTGGGGTGAGAGTGTGGCTCGCGAGCGCCTGGGCATGCTTGGGCAGTGGTGGCACCGTCCTCTCTCGGGTGGCAGCAAGGGCGGCTGGGTGGGAGCTGTAATGCTGAAATGCCTCAGGGTTTGCCTATCGCAGCCTCAAATCCGAGCAAATAAATTCGGGGCTCCGGTGCTGGCAGTGCTGGGGATGCTGCTGGCGCCCGTGGGCGCAGCCTCAGCCGGTGCCTCCGTCTCTCTGCTCCCCGGCGCCTGCTCTCCCCGTGCCAGCGCATCTGGGCAACCTGGACCACGTGTGTGCATCCCATCCGCGGTGCCTCAGTCCTGACAGCTCGACACCGCACTGGTTTTGTTTGCAACAGCTGTTGAGAGCAGCAAGGCCACACCATGAAGTATAATAATTTTTTTTATTAGAACAATTTCCTGAGGAGCTTTTTTTTTTTGCCTTTTTTTTTTCCTCTTATTCCTTCTGTAACATTGCTTTAGGTTTTAAGAGGGGAAGGAAAATAATAAATAGTCTAGAAAAAATAGATTGGTGGGAATGTGTTGTATAACACTGGAACAAAGGAGCATTCAATGAAATTAAAAGGTGTCAAATTCAAAACAGATCAGAGGAAGTATTTTTATTCAGCGTGTTCAGGCTGAGGAGCTCCCTGCCGCAGGAGACAGTGAAGGCCAACAATGTGACGGGTTTTGAAAAGGGCTGACATTTGGATGGGCAGTGTGAATGCTGAGACTCACCAAAGTCAGGAGAAGGCGTGTTATATTAATTGGGTAGAAATACTAAGCTTGCAGGCAAAAGATGACCTCTGATTATCACAGGCTAGGATCTGCGGTGGGATGAGTTACTTCAGCACTTTGGTGGGACTCCAGGAGCAGATCTGAGCATCCCAGGGACACACCAGTGATGCAGAGAGGGTCGTGCAGGGAGCTTGAGGCAGCACCAAATGATGAGCACAGGTCTTCTGAGTACCGGCCACAGGGCCGCCTTTCCTCTTGCAGGCAGGCTCTGGCTTTTGGAGGTGCTCTTCCTGTGAACAAGGTGAGCAGAACTTAGCCACAGACACTCTGGACTTGCCTCTGGTGAGAAATCGTAATTGCAAGTGTCAAGAAACTTGGGTTTTATTCCTCTGCTTCAATGTTGTTATAAAAATAAATCTCTTTGGAGATATTCATAAAAGTTAATGGAAGTCTTGAATAGAGCTTTTTTTTTTCTCCTACCAACCTAATAAAATGTATTGCTTTTTCTCCCAAGTATTTTTATATTAGCAGGCGGTGGCTGCTGCTGGAGGAGAACCGTTCTAGTGCTATAAACCGAGTCCAGATGGAGACCCTCTCACCGGCCACTGACTTCAGGCCCAAGCAAATCTGAAACGTAATGCTTGTGCCGATGGTCACCATCCTCGGCCAGGAAATACGGGAGTGTTTGGCTCAGGGAGCAGCAGCATTCTTCCCTGACGATGTCTGATTTACTGTATGTCTGTTGAAACAATAGTTTTGGAATAATTTTTAGATTTGCTTTAAGAAAAGGAAGAAAATGAAGTTGAATGAAATGGGATTGGTGCTCTAGGCTTGACAGGCGTAGCACAAAAATCGGTCCCCAAAGACTCGGTGCTAAAAGTCACACTGAACGCCTGGATCCAGTGCTCCTGGCAGATGATTTTTCCATCTGCTTGGGAAAGTCACCACCGCTGTCTGACGACAGCTGATGCGAGGATGCAGCCAAAGCTTCCTTCTGGCAGGCTGAGCCAGCAAGGAATGTGGGTGCCCACTGCCTTCGGGACCGAATGCCATAGAAAAAATTAAAAATATAAAACTTGAGTGGTGCCCGCTGTGCAGGGAAGGAGGAGGAACCTTTTTCCTGCCCGCAGAGGTACGTCGCTGCTGCGGCGGCAGCGAGGCAAGGGGCTGAGCAAGCCCAGGGCACGCTCAGCCCTGCTCAGGACATCTCCACAGAGCATCTGGTGTCCAAATGCGCTGCTGCAGCAGCACCAGGAGGGCATCCAGGCTGGTATGACGATACCACCGCCAAGATACGCAGCAGCAGCAGCAGTAACGGAATAAGGATTTTCTGTGCCCTAGCGCTGAAATGCTTCAGGGTTTACCTATCGCGGTCTCAAATCCAAACAAAGAAAATCCTGGCTCTGGCGAGGCAGCGAACAGATGCTGCCTCTTGTTCCTTCTGCTCTGGAGAAGGCGAAGGACGTTACCTATTAGCTGACCCAAGTTAAGGCATGTAGTGCAAAGGATCTTTGCGTCATCCCCCATTTTTACTCTTACAGAAGGAGAAAATCTACCCTTTCTCGTCTAGCAGATTATTTATGCACGCTGCCTGTTTTCTTTGGAAATGACTTGCGCGCCACTAGATTTTTATTTTCTTTTTCTGTCGTCTGCCAGGTTTTCTGTGCCTTTCTAAGTGACCCGCACTTGAACAGCTTGTCCTGGCCGCCGTGCTATTGTTCTGCATGCGGTATCACCGCTATTGCTGCCGGGCTGTTTGTCCTTTGATTATACGTGGCTTGAAGATGAAGCCTCAATGAGGCGGCAGCGTTAGGTTCGCATGAGTTTTCCTCTCCTGCAGCAGCTCAGCCTGGCAGGTGACTTTGGCATTGTTGTGCCGTGTGGGGCTACGTACGCACGGAGGAAGTTCACAGGGGAGATTCGCTAAGCTTTCCTTTCCTGGCGAGTGATCTGTAAACACGCTGTCAAAGCCAAGCATTTGATTTTTCTGTTGTCCTCATGGCAACACGCTGAGGATCAGCTGCGTGCCACAGGGGTTTTTTTTTCCCCCTTCAGAATAATCAGAGATTTCAAGGAGGTGAATTGTAATCCGTTGTGGGATACCAGTTCTGTCAGGTTTCCTTCTCCGCCAAAAACAGCCAACAGGAAAGTAATTACAGGAGCAGATGTGACTTGTGACGTAAATGTTACTTCTGGCCTTTTTTTTTTTTTTCTTCCTTTTTTTCTTTTAAGTAATCCAATGGGGTAATTCCAAAGCAACAGTCAACTGGTACATGAGACACATGGGCCTGTGGTGTCCGTTTCAAGCTTTTCCTTGACTCAGTCAGGTCCAGGGACAATTTGCAATACTTCGCAAGTCACTTTTTCAAATGAAATTAGCAAGTAAGACAAATTTTTGGAGCAGCTTCAACATGTGCGTCCTACATAACTGCCTGCATGAAGCCCACCGCTCTGTCTGCTGGCTTACTGATGTCTCTGTCCTGAGCAAGATATTGAAGTGCTGCTTTTAATTCCTTTGGTGTAATAAATCAGTAAGTATTTTGCATCTCACATTTCTCCTGAAGACAAATTAATTCCACAGTCTAAAGTCTGGAAATAGAGATGGACTGAAATATTTAAGTCTTTTAAATCATCTTCTTTTCAGGATGTCGTGTAATTTCTGCTGAATCAGAGGCAGCTGTAACAGACTAAATGTGTTTTTAACCTTTCTAGACGCTCACTTGCTGGGGTGTTTTGTAAGGATAAGCCCAGTGATTTGTCACGTTTGATGTCGCTCTGTGCCCGCGTCGAGGCCAGCGGTCCGGCCGACCACTGTCCACTTGGCACAGCCCCTTCCCCGAGCAGTCTGGTGTCAGTGGGTCACCCCGGGTCTGTGCGCAGTCCCTGGGCGGCTGCAGCCCCAGAGCTTACGTCTTCCTGCACCGGCAGCTGGATGTGTCCCCGAGCTTCCTTGGTGCCAACGCAGCAGTGCCTCGGTGCTGTCCTGGGGCTACACGCCAGCCTTGAAGGCTCAGGGAGCAGTAAACGCAACAGCTGGAGCCCCGGGAATCATCCCTGAGGATTCTCGTCTCTTTAATTCTTCCCAAACTCACCTGGCAACATCTGGCCCAAAGCTCACGTGTCAGCTGGAAAATGCAAGCGTAGGCTAGTACCGACGGGCGCACCATCAGCCGGCGGCAGAGCCAGCACTAATGGGTACGCATCTCCTGTGGGGGCTGGTATCGGTGCACGTCCTGGGCGGGGAGGGAGC
>NW_010517118.1:0-2031 GCF_000687285.1 Phaethon lepturus | reverse complement strand
TGCTAAGGCACATGGAGGTCAGGGAGGTGTTTTGAGACAGTTGGCATGACTTCACCAAGGGCAAGTCCTGCCTGACCAACCTAGTGGCCTTCTATGATGGAGTGACCACATCAGTGGACAAGAGAACTACGGATAACGTCTATCTGGACTTCTGTTAAGGCCTTTAACACAGTTCCCCACAACATCCTTCTCTCTAAATTGGAGAGCTATGGATTTGATGGGTGGACTGTTTGGTAGATGAGGAATTGCTTGGATGGTCACATCCAGAGGGTAGTGGTCAATGGCTCAATGTCCAGATGGAGATTGGTGATGAGCGGTGTCCCTCAGTGCTCTGTATTGGGACCAGTACTGTTTAATATCTTCATCAATGACATAGTGGGATTGAGCGCACCCTCAGCAAGTTTGCAGATGACACCAAGCTGAGTGGTGCAGTTGACACACCTGAGGGACAGGATGCCATCCAGAGGGACAAGAACAACCTCAAGGAATGGCCCTGTGTGAACCTCATGAGGTTCAACAAGGCCAAGTGCAGGGTCCTGCACCTGGGTCAGGGCAACCCTTGGTATCAATACAGGCTGGGGGATGAAGGGATTGAGAGCAGCCCTACCGAGAAGGATTTGGGGGTACTGGTGGATGAAAAGCAGAATGGAACATCTCTCCTATGAAGAAAGGCTGAGAGAGCTGTGGTTGTTCAGCCTGGAGAAGAGAAGGCTCCGGGGAGACCTGATTGCAGCCTTCCAGTACTTAAAGGGGGCTTTTAATAAAGATGGGGACAGACTTTTTAGCAGGGCCTGTAGTGATAGGACAGGGGGTAATGGTTTTAAACTAAAAGAGAGTGGATTTAGACTAGATAGAAGGAAGACATTTTTCTCAATGAGGGTGGTGAAACACTGGAACAGGTTGCCCAGAGAGGTGGTAGATGCCCCATCCCTGGAAACCTTCAAGGTCAGGTTGGACAGGGCTCTGAGCAACCTGATGTAGTTGAAGATATCCCTGTTCATTGCAATGGGGTTGGACTAGATGACCTTAAACGGTCCCTTCCAACCCAAACCGTTCTATGATTCTTTGACTTTATTGCAAAACTCTCCTAGTATTGATTGTTGCTTATGTGGTGCCTACCATCGAAAGGAAATCTCCTTTATCATACATGGGTAAGGACAGTAGGGGACCAGAAGCTCAGAGAGGTGTTTTAGCTATTCTGATAGCAACAAGCTGAGATGCTATTAAAAGAAGGTTTTACAAAGTGATAGTATAACATGGAGGTATTCCACAAAACATCCTCAGTGACTGAAACAAAATAGCATGTAATTGAATTTGAGGATGTAGCCAAGATTATATACGTTCAGTGAATGTAGTCTAGTACAGTTGGAACATGGCTGTTACTGGCAAAACAGATGATGAATTTCACAGGTAAAGAATTTTATGTCTCATCTAGTGTTTCAGCATGTTTGTGTTTTTCTTGCTGTGGGTATATACTGTGTAGTAGTGCCATTTGGCATTGTAGATGATGTCTATTCAGGTCATGTAGAGACTGTAGTCATATTGAATATAGTAACAACTACCAAGATGATGTGGTTTCATTCAGATACTTCACAACGTCTGAGTAGTAAGCACTCCAAACTATTTGGCCTGTGTGTTACATTGATATGTCCCCTGTCAGTTAAAACATTAAGGATTTGATTATTTCATTGCATTTGTCTCAACATCACACAAGATGGGAAGAACCTTCCTGTGCACCTGCAGGGGATGGAAGCAGCCTGGTCCCTGGAGTTCCCTAGAATATAGGAATTTCATTAAGCAGAATGTACATCTGTCGTGAATGAATAATATAGGTGGCTTAAAGAATCACCACCAAAGATATCAGAAAGCGAATGATTTTAATATAAATTTGTAAAAAGCGTGACAACAGAATTCGATGGCAAGGTCCACTCTTACTTATTCAACATGGAAAAGGTATACAGAGAGAAACCAAATTACAATTAAATTGGAATGTTTTACTCGTATCAAATCGAGTTAATGTGTATATTGAGG
>NW_010517117.1:73952-76295 GCF_000687285.1 Phaethon lepturus | reverse complement strand
CGAAAATTGTTGTGCTGTTTAAAATCCGGCGAAGTGCCCATCTCGTGAACTTTGAAATGTTTTTAGGGGTGTCTCCTTAAGCTCTTGGTCTCCTTTGCGTTTCTTTCAGCCTGAATTAGGGGGACACACAGTGCTAAGTTGGGTATAATGATGAACTTAAATTTCGGTTTCGTGTTTTAGCTTCAATTTCAGCTTAATTACTGGCATGGAAAAGACTGAAAGATAATGCTGATTTGCTTCCCAGTGGCAATACTCATTGGTATTTTGCAAAGCTCGAGGAAGCATTCCTTTGGCCATGGTTTTTATAAGCACTTATTTTTACAACAGTGGTGTTTCACCTAGGATTGTAGTGGACAGCCGCCTTGTAAAGGATGAGTGCAGGCGTTTGTGCTGGGAAGATGGGCAGTGGTGATTTGAATGTGGCCCACTGAAATAAATAAAAAAGGCTGCTCAAATAAGAAAAGCTTTAAAAAAATTAAACACCACCCTAAAATTAGTCCAACCAGAGGGCTTTGAGTCCTGGCAGTATATTGATAGTAGTATAAAAGATTTCCCCCGCTCCCCAAGTGAGCACTCTTTCTATTATGGGAACTATAATCAGCTGCTATCAGTAATAACATTTAATGATTTACTTACTTGATCTTATTTTGGTGCTTCCTGACTGATTTCAAACAGGCAATGCTTGTCCTAAAAATAGTTGTCATTAAGTATACAGATCAGGTTGTCTGCTTGTTATAAGGAGTCGTTTTTTTTTTAAAAAGTAAAACAGGGTTATGGGTGTCCCCGTAATACCTCCCCCCTCATCTTAATAACTAGAGTTAGAGTTTGTAAGAAGAGAGAAAGTGTTATGCTTGTAACAATTAAATGCTTGCAGTGAATACATATCTAAGCTTTAATCAATGTATAGTAATAATATCGCTGAGAAAAGCATGGAATTGTGATAGTACTTCTGCACTTAAGTCTTTTTTGCTTTTTTTTTTTTTTTTCTTTCGGTAAAACTGTAAAGCACATTAAACTTAAGGTCCTGAATTGACCTTATGATGCCCGTTTCCATTCCTAATCAATTACACTTTCTGGTACTATGAAATGTAAATTATTTTGTCCAAGAGCTATTTTTGTGCTCAAATTATTTTTTTCTATACAGTAATAACCCAGACTTTCAAAAAAAGGACGTTAATAAAGGTCCTGCTTTTCTGTTTGTTCTTACACAGTGGAGTGTATGAAACTTCTCTTTTTTTTTTTTGATTAGACAAAAATCTAATCCCCAGTCCCTGCAGTTTATTATTTTTAAATCTGGCAATATTGATTTCAGAGATGAATCAATCAAAAAATGTACTCCCAACCAGGACAGTGGGGATGGGACTGAGTTGGTAACGGTTTAGTACTGCCTTCTAAGACATAGCTACAGGATGTTTGGTAGTACCGTTCAGGCACAGTGGGAAGGAGGTATCTGTGCATCTGCTTAAGGGCAAGGCATCACCTGGCCCTGCATGTTTAGCTGGTTTGATCATAGAGGCCCTGCAAGGAAAGCGTTGAAAACACAAGGAACTGTTGTCCAGATTGAAAGCCCATTGGAAAACTCCACTTAAATGGCATATGCTTAGAAAACACAGAGGTCTGAAATGCATGCGTTATCATTATTTCTGTGAATTTCAGAAACTGAAGTTCCTCTAGTCGTCATTGATTTAATAGACCAGGCATCAAATGGTGGTACTTACTTCTGTGTCCAATAGTCCTCTGGGTTGGAGCCCTTTTAACAAAATCCATCTGTTTCTTGTTTTATGCAGTGGCCTTCAGCTTTACTTGTTTCTATTTAATATAAACAAAACTTATACAAGTAGACAAGTGTAAATCCAGACCAATATAGTATGTCCAGCACTCGCTCAAATTTGTCCTAGAGTGCACAGATTTCTGGTGAAGTGCATTTCCCTGCCCCCCCCCGCCATTTACTCTGCACCTGTGAAAGAAATCTTTCAAGTCTTTTGAAATGGTCATTAAAACAGGAGAAGCAGAACCTGCCCAGTCATCTCAAACAGCTGTTTGGAAGTGTTGGAATGTTCAAAAAATGCTGTATTATTACAAATTGTACTCCTGAATCGCCCTCTCATTGCCGAGTACAGCAAGGACAAATGCAGAAAAGAGAACCCTGGTACCAGTGGCATCAGGTGAGGGTTGCTTCTGTGCTAGGAGAAATGAAGTGAAATTGCAGGGAGCACTGGGATGTTCCTTATGTTCAGCTGACTGAATTTGTCATTCATCATGTAAATAAATGCACACCTACCCGTTGTACAGAGGGCAAGGCTTACTTCACAGCCTTTTAGTTTTCTGTATAAAGCATGTAGG
>NW_010517117.1:47470-73921 GCF_000687285.1 Phaethon lepturus | reverse complement strand
AGGGAAAGTGTTTAATTATAGCATCCCCAACTCCAGTTCTTTTTTCCTCCCATTCTTATTCTTTTCTTTGGCATCTTACTCACTAGAGAAAATCCTTGAAGAAAATGATAAAGACAATTAAGAGTTTAGAAAAGTTCTTAAATGGAGGGAATTTGCAGAATAAACACAGTAAGGAAAATTGTTACATGAAAGCAATTTGTATTGCTGCACACATGGACTGTCACAGGACTGTCACAAGCTGCCTGAAGGACAGGCAAACGAAAGGCAGCGAAATGGACTGGGGGGTGAGGCTTCAGACTGGCAGCAGGTTTTTCTTCTAACAACTTTATTCCTCACCATGCAACTTAAGCAATCATGCAGAATGCCATATGAGCAGTGTGCTAGAGGAAGCAATTTAGTCATTAATCATTCACAGCTTAAACACTAAGAATGCACAATTGTGTGCGTTTAAATAGCATCTGTCTTGGAAACTCTGTAATTATGACCTTATGCACATCTATGGTCATTACTTGCCTCAATGCTAGATGTCTTGAATGATCTTGCTGAAGCAGTTGTTTCTGGTTGGCTTTGTTGTGCGGCCATCTGTGTGAATATGTTTTATTTGTAACAATAAAAACGAAGCAATTTTTTTGTGTTTGTTCTCCCAGGTAGTGTGTTTTCACTGTTACTGGCCTGCTGTTAGGCTCTAATATCTTATCCCATATTGGTGCAATATGGCAATACTGCATTACTATGAGAATACTGCACTACATTAATTGTAAGCAGAACAGAGTGAAAAAAAATATTTATATTGGTTGTGTTGCAAGATATGAAGAGTAAAGTGCCTTTTATCTGTTGGAGGAAAACAGATAGGGAAGGAAAGGAGATGCCAGTTTAGGAACTTAGGACCTGTATTTTTATGTTTGTTTTTGGAAAGGGTCTTCTCAATGTAAGAATATCCCACAGCCTCTTATGCAAAAGGACCGTAAGTCTTATTCTGACTGTCCAGCTTTGAGTATTTTTGCCTCCATCACAAACATGACTAAGTTTCATTTAACATTTGGATACCAGAGGGATGCACAGAAAGAGCTTCTTTGGATCCTTCTTTGTTGTGATAGAGTTGGCAAGATACACGTTACAAGGAAGCTAGGATGGCCTTGTCCTGATCTAGGGATTTGCAGAGGAAGGGTGAGGAGAAGTTGCATTCTATGATAGCAACAGATGTTTTTCATTTTTTGGTTTAGATCAGGCTGGACTCTCATCTGAGCCACAGGAGTCAAGACAGTAAGAGAAGGGAGGGCTGTTAGTATTCAACTGTTTCTCAAGCCTGGAATGGGGTTGTCTGCAAGGTGGTTAGTGTGTATCAGCATCTTGTCCAGAATTTAGCCTGTACTGGTTTCAATGTTGGCGCTGAGGATGGGTGTATTACACTACACTGCAAGGAATGACACCCAAGATCCATGATGTGCTGAATTCAGCTTTCTGCTTGCTGTATTCTGAAGAGAATAGGGAATATCTATATAGTAGTTGTAGCTAAATGCTGGCAGTGGCTGTTACTTTGAAACTGCTTATTTGAAGGACCAGTAAAGAAACAATATGGCTTTCAAGGGAAGTTTTGCATTCAAGTTAAATAGCTTATATGAGTCTTACTGGCAATCAGTATGAAGAGTTAATATTAATGCATATATAATTTGATTCATAAGACCCTGTTAGGTCTGATTCTCCTAAGCATTGCTACTGATGATTTGCAAGAGAAACTAAACTATGTCTTTGTTTATGAAAGACAGTAGACTGGGAGATTGTGCTGGAGTGAGTGGATGTACTGCAGATGGAGGTGCAGTCTGTGTGAGAAACCTGTCAGTCTCCATCATTTTCTCCATATTCTTCTGTCAATAATTGGTCTTTCTTGCTTTTCTTCCCCCTCAGGGGAACAGACCCCATATCCAGTGCATATTTAGTGTGCAGTACAGATCTTAAACCCATAGAAGATTAGGGAATGCCATGAATGCATCGTGATATCTTTGTAATGCTCCATTCTCAGATTCATAAACTCTTAAAATAGAGCCCTTGGGTAGAAGAGGCTATGGGTCATTCATACCTTATGGAAGAATGTGAGTTTTAACTTAATTAGAAAGAGGATAGTTCACAGAGGCTTTAAGGAAAGCAGATTTTTTTTGTCCCATTGAATTTATTGTAATTGGGACAATACAATTTATTGTAATAAATTGTATTGAATTTATTGTAAAATACATTTATTGTTGTTGAATTTATTGAATTTATTGTAAAATGCATGTTTTATGTTGCTGGCATCAGAATACAATCATAGAATAGTTTGGGTTGGAAGGACCTTTAAAGGTTGTCTAATCCAACCCACCTGCAATGAGCACGGACATCTTCAACTAGACCAGGTTGCTCAGAGCCTTGTCCACCCTGACCTGGAATTTTTCCAGGGATGGGGCATCTACCACCTCTCTGGGCAACATGTGCCAGTGGTTCACCACCCTCATTGTGAAAAATTTCTTCCTCATATCTAGTCTAAGTCTACCCTCTTTTTAAAACCAACACCCCTTGTTCTATCGCAACAGGCCCTGCTAAAAAGTCTGTCCCCATCTTTCTTCTAAGCCCCCTTTAAGCACTGGAAGGCTGCAATAAGGTCTCCCTGGAGCCCCCTCTTCTCTGGGCTGAACAAGCCCAACTCTCTCAGCCTTTCTTCACAGCAGAGGTGTTCCATCCCTCTGATCATTTTTGTGGCCTCCTCTGGACCCACTCCAACAGGTCCATGTCTTTCCTGTGCTGAGGGCTCCAGAGCTGGACACAGGACTCCAGGGGGGGCCTCACCAGAGCAGAGTACAGGAGCGGAATGGCCTCCCTCGACCTGCTGGCCACGCTGCTTTGGATGCAACCCAGGATGTGGTTGGCCTTCTGGGCTGCAAGTGCACATTGCTGGGTCATGTCCATTTTTTCATCCACCAGTACCCCCAAGTCCTTCTCGGCAGGGCTGCTCTCAATCCCTTCATCCCCCAGCCTGTATTGATACTGGGGATTGCCCTGACCCAGATGCAGGACCCTGCACTTGACCTTGTTGGCCTTTACACAGGCCCATTCCTTGAGCTTGTCCAGGTCCCTCTGGATGACATCCATATGAATATATGGCCTGTGTCCCTGAGGATGCCAGTATTAGCTCATTAATACACACCGAATAAATACATTTCATAATTCATACTAAATGTATGTCTAGAGACCTGTAAAGATTCTCCCTTGCATCTTGTATGAAAATGTACATACTTGGTGATGGTTTAAACTCAGATGAGTCTCACTAGCAGTCATCTCTGACTCCAGCAGAAAACTGAAGCTTCATTGTACTACTGCTCTGACTGTAGCACTCATAGATCATTTAAATATGTGTGATAAATGGCAGCTATTCATCAGAGTGGGGATGCCAAACTTTGGGAAGGAACTTGGTTTCTCTTGAAAGAGTTGTTTGTTACTTGGCAACCACATCTACAGGAAAAGGTAATTTGCTGGGGATGATCTAGGAGACAAAGTGAGATTGTGCTGTGTTCTGCAACAGAGTGGTTTTCGTCCTGGAGTGCTTCTAAGAAAAGCAAAGGAAGAGGTAGGTTGAGAGAGATGCCAGAGGAGAAGGATTACATTCAATAGGCCAACTGTTTGGGCATGGATTTAGGATGTGAGAAACCACATTCTTTTCCCATCTTTGCTTGGAGGGATTTGAACCCATGCCCCAGGAGAGGGGTTGAATGCTACAGAGTGTTCTGGGACAGGGTAGTCACAAGCTACCGTCCCCAAGGCTGTCCCCTTCTAGATAGATCAGTAGTCTGCCCTGGAAACAGGCGCCCCACCTCTCAAATTAAGTAGTATAAACACAAAGCGAAAGAGTCATTCTGTCTGCCTGTGTGTCTGCTTTACTCTGAGGGAAAAATTCCTGTGTTTTATACACCGTAGAACAGCTCCAGACTTGCTGCTGTCATATTCTAGTCTGGCCCCAGGGTTAAGATGCTGTCTTCTGGGACGTGGGAGGTTTCAGTTGACTTCTGCTTAATGCCATTTGCAGTTCAAGGATTTGAACTCAGGTTTTCTAGCTGTCTTTAGGAAGACGAGACAAAAAGACTACCATCTAGGGAAGCTGTAAGAGGAGGTAAGATGAATATGTATAGGCTAGTACTGAGAAAGTAGACGGGATGCTTCTGGTCTCCCTGTCTGACAGCACAAAAACATGGGAACATTCAACAAAATTAAAAAAAAACACTGATGTAAAAGAAGAAAAGAAGGGACTTACCAAGTTTAAAAAAAAAAAACAACCACCCCAACAAAATAAATAACCACAAACCAACCCACCAAAAACACAAACCAAAAATCTCTTGTATGAGTATCTCTTAAAATACCTCTATTTGTCAAAATTAATGATAATGAACTTTTTGGGAAGGATTTTAAGCTCTGTGCTTCAGGATGCAAGCCACATTTTAGTTCCAGAGATGACAGTTACAGCCAACAGACTGGTCACATTATCTCTTGTGTGCCCAGGACAAAGGGACAAAGTTCTTGTTTTCCCTACTGAAGTAGGCAGTAGCAGAGAGGAAATCTGGGTCTGTCCTGTCTTGTGTTCCAGGCAGGGTGGCGGTTCCTGGTTTCTGATGTGAGTACAGCAGTCAGCTGTGCCAAACTCCTGCTTGTGCTTGCTGAAACAAAGGGTGGCAAGAGTAGCTCTAATCCAATGTTTATGCTTAACAGGCCAATGAGTAGTAAAAACCATCTCCTGGCAGAAATCAGAGAAGCCATGGAGTAGGATGACTGTATTATTATTTGGAGCAGTGCTGGCTGCTGACAGAGTGTCTCTCTTACAAGCTCTGTCCTTACTTCTGTGTCCTGCTGTTCTACCTGCCTTGCTAAATTCCCAGTGATGAGGAGCCAGCCCAGCAGCTCTCCACAGGCGAAGGACTTCAACTGCTGCCTCTGTAGTCCTTCTGTGTCATGTCTAGTGTCATTCTTCCTCTGAAAAAAAAAAAAAAAAAAAATTAAAAATCACAAAACCAATCCATTGAACTTAGTATGATACACAGAGTGTAACTGGGGTCAGGGCTGAGTTAATGGTGTTCTGCCCTGGGCTTATAAATTGACATATTTTTTGTAAATGTTAACTTTGCTATTTCTCTGTTTTTTCCTAATTTATTTAGCTATGTTAGAATTATTTGCCTTTTGTCACAAACAGATTGCATGGCCTCCTATTCCTCTAATATTATTTCTAACTATTACTCTGGCTTTATTTTTTTTCTGTGATATTTACATATTTATTGAAAGGAAGAGAGTAATCTCTCAAAAAAATTGCCTTTCATTTGTAATCCTTTTGTAAAGCTGGAATTTTTATTACCATTCTACTGACATCTCCAAATCAAATCCTAAGCTAAAAGCTATGTACACTTTCGGAGCAGGACTTCTAAAACTTAACAGTCAAATCCTGCAGTTCCTGACCATTGCTGAGTAGGATTTTCACTTTTATGTGAATGCAGTTTAAAATAAGTCTTCTTTCAAATCACAAAATCACACAGAATCACAGAATCTCTAAGGTTGGAAAAGACCTTTAAGATCATCAAGTCCAACCATCAACCCAGCACCACCATGCCCACTAAACCATATCCTGAAGTGCCACGTCTGCATGTTTTTTGGCCACTTCCAGTGATGGTGACTCCAACCACCTTCCTGGGCAGCCTCTGTAGTTTCTTCTGTTTTCATTTCTTTGTTGGCTGTTTTTTGTTCTTTCTTTGTTTCACTTTTGCTCACTGCATTTTAATAATCTGGGGGGCTTTTGTGTATAAGAAATCTATGGAGATATGTCTACTTTGTCCGCTGCTCCAGGTTAATTATAAAGTAGGCCACAGGCTGCTAGGCCATGTGAAGACCAGAATATTTCTTGGCATGTGCAGAAGTAGAATTTTAGCAATTCGAGAAAAATTAGGATACCTATGAGAGTTTTGATGCCTTCAGGACTAAAGAATAGCAATAAAAGTTCTCAGAAATTAGCTACCTAATTCCTACTGTCTCCCTGGATCTGACCTCAGCTGCTTGAAGGTTATGATACTTGTACAAAATTCAACCAAAGTCCTAGAGTAGTTACTGATGGTGTCCCAGAAGACCCTAGGAGAAATGTGTCCATTCACTTTTTCACTTAAGAACCTAGCTGAAACCTTAAACAGATTGCATTTCTTATGAGGACAAAACAGTGATGTGGTCCTGGCTAAGACCAGGACTTAAAGGAATGAATGGAGCAAAGCTTTTCAAGTGTTTGTGGTTCAGAAAAGTATTGGAGTGGCTTTTGCAAGAACATATGGATTTTTCTCTCCTCTGAAAAGAAAAAGATACACATTCATCTCTGAAAACAGAGCATGAAAACTTCTTTGCAGGAAAAGCACATATGAATCGAAGTGGTACACCAGCTGTCACCAGACCCCAAACATTTACTAACTGATGCTTCCTAGGTATTGCCATAGTCTGTAGTCGAAACTGACTGTGCCAGTAGCTTAAGCAGCTTCAGAAGGTATCACAGCATCTTTGAGGAACTGGGGGAATGCAGATGCGGAAGCAGGGAGATCACTTAGGCTGCGTTCCCTAGCATTCAGCAGCAGCTGAGGGAGGAGGTTGGGCAGGGAAACGGGTTTTGCCAGAGGAACAAGCCAGCCCAGTAGTTTTCTGAATACAACTCTGCTTGTGTACGAGAAAGCAAGGCTGTGCCCTCTGACAAAGTTGCATACTCTTTACCAGTGGAAACTTTAACAGCGGTTTTCCATCTTCCTCCTAAAAATCATGAGTCCAGACTGTTGCTACGCTAGCAGGGAGTAGAGGCTTTCTGCATCTTTTTGCTGTCCTCTACTGCAAAGGGAAGGACTAACCAGAACTTCCATACAGAATGTTTTCAAGCATAGTTTAATACCATTGCAAACACAGCTTTTGAGAGAACTGGTACCACGAGAATGGTGTTTCGTCATCTCTTTTGCTCCTCACACATCTCATGTTCCACACACTGAATGTATTTTCTGAAGAGGATAAAAATAACTCCAGAAGCTAAAATGAAAAGGTTAAAATGTACCTCTGAATTCATCCTACATGTAGTGTCTGACTACTGCCTTCTGTGTCTTTCAATTATTTAAAGACTGTTAAAATTGCATCAGCTAAATAACCTTAAATTCTTTAACAGTAGCTACTTCACTGGTTTCTAAGAGTAGAAATATAAATTGGTTTAAGGGCGGGGAGGGGGACAGGGACCAACCAGAATTAGATATTGAAGATAGGACTAAGACACACGTCGTACCTTTATTTACATATTTATTTCTTTTTTAGCAAGCGGAAGCTTAATTCTAATGGTAGATGACTTTAGCTTCAGAATTCTGGCTTTTGCAACAGAAAATTCATTTCAGGCAGCACTTAGATTTTGGGACTTTGTTTCTTTGCTGTACTGGCTGTATGATAAGGCTAGTTGTAGTATGCTGAAATGACCGTAAAAGGAACCCTTTTCCCAACTTTACTGAAAATATTTTATTTAGAGGTTAAATATTCTTCATTCAGCTTTTACAGTAAAAGCACTGCATTTAGTTGGTATGACTATACGCCATTAAAATAGCAAATAGTTACACATTTGCTTCAGCGTGTTTCCTGCAATGTTGGTAGAAGCTGTGTACCAGCCTTTTCATATAGAACTATGCGGTGAGACTAAAAGTATGAACACATGGTCTGTTGGGGAAAGAAAAATAGTCTGCCCTACAGAAAATTATACAACTACGAAGCCTGCTGTCACGAGTGCACATCTGCTCTTGCACCTTCTTTTCTGTAGTAATGTGCCTAAAGGTGACACATGAGCGTCCCGAAGCTAAGCTAAGTAAGCACAAAATTGCGGGGGAAAGGTCTCCTGCATCAAGGAATAAAGGAGGCAGCAAGCTCAAAGAGGACTGTAAAATTTACTATTGTTTCAGAAAGTTCTGCTCCCTTTTTGTTACACACAAGGGTTAAATAAATACTAAATCTATAATTATTTCAAAATGTGAGATGATTTCTCAGCATTAAGAAGCAAAAGTGATCCTTCAGAAGACCTCAAATGATGGCAGCCGTGGCTGGAATGGGGCTTATGCATGTTTTTATTTTAAAGTCTGTGCTGAATTGTCTCTTACGTGACACTTGGTCTTTTACTTTCTTTGTTATTTTAAACCTACATGGCACACTGCGAACACATATTTTGCTCAGTCAAGCTTTTAAAATGTGATTGGCAGGCTTAGACATTGCAACATGCAGTAGTAGTGCCAAAGTCGAGAGGCAAGCTAGAGTAGGTATCTATCCTCCTTTGGTTACAACATAGTTTGAAAAGGGGTTTGTTAGTCACTAAATGCAAAAAGCAAGGCGAAGATTCTGATTTCACCTCCTCCCCAAGAGGTTGGGGTCATACTATACATGGCTTTAAAGAAAGCTGTAGTGAAAAAAAACCCCTTGTGTTCAGTGATCTGCTAAAAAATTAAGTAGCTTGTCTGTTTAACTCTTGGTGACTTCATTGTGCAATCCTATACATCTCACTTCATAAAAGGGGAAAAAGAGCCATAAAAATTGCTTGTTGGATTTAAGATTAATGTGAGAAGGCCATGAAATCTCTACTCTGTATATAATTTAAGTAGCTATTTACCCTACTGTCTGCTGTACAAGAATGGCATGGACCTTTCCCTTTGAAGCCTACAGCCTAAAGGAAATGAGAATACCCTAAAGCAAACTGGAGAACTTCCATCTCTTGTAGAATTTTAGAAGCTCTAGGCTGTATTATTTACTTATGGGCAATTAAATTTTAAACACTTCCCAGTGTGTCTTGTTACTTATTTTCATGGCCATATTTTTATTTAGTATTGGAATGCTGACTCAGCACTATAGGAAAAATTACTTAAGTCTCAAAGACGTATCATTGTGTTAACCTAGCTACTGTAAACTCTTAAGTGCCGCACAGAGTTGAATGCAAAATGCTATAAACCATTTGAATGGTTAATAGTTGGCAATGAAGCTTCCTTATGTGTGAGTAAGAGATTGTTTAATTTACCTATGTGCATTTGCATGTCTGTTGAGAAATCCAGGCCCCCAACATGGCTTCTGGTCCACTGCTGCAACTCCAGTTGGGCAAGCAAAGAACTATGAATGCTGCATGATGTTGCATGATGTGAATTAACAATTCTTGTTGATAAGAACAGATTAAATCTAAGGGCAAACTCCTGCTTTAGCTGATTGTTGGAGTTATTATGCGTTTACATTCTGCCTACCTATAGTGTAAAGAGAAATCTTCATCTTTCAGTCATATCTTTGAGTGCAGCTGTCTGTACTAAGTGAAGCCAGATGAATGTTCAGGTCATGCTTTCTGGGGGTGATTGCCACCTGAAAGAGTTTTATATGCTGCTTTGAGGAAAAATGCCATTTACACTAGAAGTTATTATTAGTCATGAATCTCAACCAAAGCAAAAGATAGAAACTCTCTCAAAATCTCAAACAGAAGTTGGGAGTTCCAGGTTTTAGCCCTGCATTATACCATGTCCTTAGATGACATGAGGGAGATGGTTCAGAAATGTGAAAGATTATTGCTTTTTATTAGTAGATCCTGAAGCATGAGCATACCAGGAACCTCACAGATTAGAGCACTTTTATTATGTTCTGCATTTTGTGAGATTAGAGTGATATTTCTGTATGTATTTTGCAAAAGGATGAACTAAGACAAAGAGGAAAAACAGTTGTGAAAGATCACGTAAGAGCCAGTAGTATGGTTGAGAATAGGAGCCTGTGGATTTTGTCTTGCAGTTCTCCGCTCCCGCTGCTAGGCTGCGTTCCCATACAGCAAGCTGTTGATGCACTTCAGCATGCTTTCATTTTCTTGCATTGGATATTCTTTTTTCTTTTCTTTTAGTAATAGTTTCTCTGCTCAGTAACATTAGAGGGAATTGCAGTTACTTGAAAGGGACTTACGGAAGTCATATCAAAGTGTGCAGTACGCATTTCTGTGTCTTTCCTTAAGTGGAATGTCCAGAAATACTGGTACTCCCTTCTAGGAAATTGTTCAGTTGTGTACTGTGTGTGGAAAACAAACTAAACATCAGTTAATACAGCCCACATAACTTAACCAAATAGGTGAGTAGCCTCTGTGGGAAGAAGGCAGTTTTTGCTCTGCTTTAGCACGTTGGTTGCCTCTCCCTATACCTAGTAAAATGTTTGCTCAGGATGATGTAAAACAGAATGAGCTGAGCCTACCTAACAGTAGCTCTGGGATTAGATTAGACGTTTCATGTAACAATTTGGTGAAAGCATGGAAAGAATAATAAATGCCCGGCTAAATTAACAACAGATGTAAGAAAGGAGCTGGCAACCTAAGAACATGTTTCTGGTAACGATAACATATCTGACAATTGCTAGCTGCCCCTTGTAAAGAAGCATTATTTCAAGCAGGATTAAAATGACAGCTAGCAAAACCGAAAGAATTTAACAGAACTCCTCTTTGTTGATACAGACGCCACAGCTAAAATATTTCTCTCCGGTATAACTCAGGTACATGCATCTCAAGGGGAACTTCATTTTTTCCCTCTGGATAACTAGTGTTACGTAATAAATTGCATAGTCTTTGAAATAAGTAAGAAAGTAATGCTGTCATGCTGTTGTGTTTAGTTACTGTAACTAGTTTACAAATTCTGATCATTGACAATTACAAGAAACTGGATGTGTTCATAGGGCCAGGCACTTGCAAAGAAACTCTTCCTTTGAAAAGATGTGTTAACTAGCAATTTACACATCGCTGCCCTGGCTTTTTGATGCTAGGCCTTTATTTTACAATTATCAACCATTTTACATTCCCCTCCCTTTATATTGAGGTCTGAGAGATGCCACTTACAGCATGCCGCTTTCCTTGGAGAGTCACAGGTTGCATCGGTCCAGCCTTTTTCATGTTGGCCGTGGTTTGCAAATGCATGCACTGGCAGGGATGTGCTGAACATGAGAAACCTTAGTATGATTCAGTCTTCAGCCTGGATGATTGAGGAACATTTCTGGTATATGTGTTACCTAACGTAATGCAATTTAAAGAAACGGGACTTAAAATCAATGGTCAGTGTTGATGGTCTTTGATGTGGTAGATCCAGAATAGTGACTGGCCAGTTGGAGTGTTTTTGGTGAATTGTCCTACTGATTTAATGTTGCCTGCTTTCTTTATATGGAGAGCTATCTTATTGTGTCCCTGGGAGGTTAGAATGCTGTATTTTCCCCTAGGAAAATTACAGAATCACAGAATGGTAGGGGTTGGAAGGGACCTCTGGAGATCATGTGGTCCAATCCCCTGCCAAGGCAGGATCACCAAGGGCAGGCTGCACAGGAACGCATCCAGTTGGGTTTTGAACGTCGCCAGAGAAGGAGACTCTACAACCTCTCTGGGCAGCCTGTTCCAGTGCTCCGTCACCCTCACAGTAAAGAATTTTTTCCTCATGTTGGGGTGGAACTTCCTGGGCTGCAGTTTGTGCCCATTGCCCCTCGTCCTATCGCTGGGCACTACTGAAAAGAGACTGGCTCCATCCTCCTGACAGCCACCCTTCAGAGATTTATAGACACCAATAAGGTCCCCTCTCAGCCTTCTCTTCTCCAGGCTAAACAGCCCCAGGTCTCTCAGCCTTTCCTCACATGAGAGATGTTCCAGTCCCTTAATCATCCTCGTAGCCCTCCGTTGGACTCTCTCCAAAAGTTCCCTGTCTCTCTTGAACTGGGGAGCCCAGAACTGGACACAATACTCCAGATGAGGCCTTACCAGCACTGAGTAGAGGGAGAGGATAACCTCTTTTGACCTGCTGGTCACATTCTTCTTAGTGTACCCCAGGATACCACTGGCCCTCTTGCCCACCAGGGCACATTGCTGTCCCATGGAGAACTTACTGTCTACCAGGACTCCAACATCCTTCTCCACGGAGCTGCCTTCCAGCAGGTCAACCCCTAACCTGTACTGGTGCATGGGGTTGTTCCTCCCCAGGTGCAGAACTCTACACTTGTCCTTGTTAAATTTCATGAGGTTCCCCTCCACCCAACTCTCCAGTCTGTCAAGATCATCCTGTAGTTGTAAGAATTTCTGGAAACATCAAAAATCCCACCAAGAGACATTTCTCTAACAAACTGAGGTGTGGTTCACTACTTTTAAAATAAATCGCCATTAATCTAAACAAACAATATAGTGTTTGAAAACCACACAGCATTTAAGTTGCTCTGTCTGTATCTTTACATTGCTGGCTAAGTGTCTTGTATCTGTAGTTTACCTAAGTGCTACATCACTATTTATTCCTAAATAACAACTTCTAGATAAGTAAAGTGATCTACGTTACATCCTCTTCTGAAGATAAATAGTATGTGCAACTACAGTGCTGTTCTTTTCTTTTTACCTTTCTTTTTCAGTAGGACATACATGATTATCCTGGGTATCCTGATTCCAGTGTAACAAATGAAATTTATGGTTCCCACAATTAGTGTTTGCTATGCAGGGTGTCCTAAACATGGGAATGATTCAATAGGACTTGTATATCTATAAAACTTGCTTATGGTTCAGTAAGCTAATTCTCACAACAGTTGAAGTATTCCCCCATTGGGCCTTGCAAATTAATGTTCTATTTTGAGCATGAAACTGTGAGTATATTGAGCTAGACTATATTCAGATGGCAGAGTACCATCAAGCATCAGGTTTAGGATGTGATTCAGAGTTTAGAATAAGCCATCTCATCTGAAAAAGTATCTCACTTTGGCCCTTGTATAAATATTGTGTCTCTTAATGTCTCTTAATAATTATTTTTAAGTTAGAAATTAATATTCCAAATGCAGTATGCTGCGTGTAAAAGTGGAGACTGATGCGCTTCAGTTCTGTGTGGTTTTGTTAGTTGCCTTAGTGATTTTTTGCTATTTGTGTTAAATTGATTGGCTTCTATTTTGCTTTACGTGCTGTTGAATTCTTCATGGTTCTGAGAAATAGCTGTTAAAATAGAATACAGAAATAGGATTTATTTGTATGCAAATGCTTTATGATGTCTGATTGTAAGATACTTCAATATTTCATACATAAATCAAAGATGGGTAAGGACTATGTGTCTTCCTCTGCCAAACAAGGGAGCTGATGCTAGTAATTTCCCAGAGTTCCCCATGTTAAATCGATAACAAGATTAGAAATATAAATTTCTGTTCCGCTGCTGGATCTAGTAGATAACACTCTCTTCCACGTGAGGTTGCGTTTTAATGCAAAGATGCTGCTTACAGATACAGCATGAAATGGCCTAATTTTTTAACATTGTATGATAATTCCTTACTGCCCACAACACCAATTTCATTCGCTGTTTTCATGCTTTGTTCTTTCTGATGATGCAATAAAGCAATTTTTGTTTCAGAAGTGGAGGTGGGAAGCATACTAATTTGCAGCTGGTTGTTTCTTTTTAATCCCAGATGGCAGGAAGAACAACTGTGGCTCATAGCAGTGCAAGAAATTATAACTTTGGAAAACTAGATAGGCATTCTTCATGAATTGGCTAAGTGATTAAACCACTGCAGTAAGTGCCACTGCGACACATTCAAAGCTTTTGACACATCCCAAGGTGCATTTGGGATGGTAAGGGGTGCAAATTACCAAATTTTAGAAACCTCTTCCCAGTAAACTGCACCAGACTTCAAGCAGAATACCATACTGCACAGGTGCTGGGCTCAGCAGCAGCAGCTGGCACATCCCTGTGGTTCACCATGCATAAACAATGCTTTTCAAGTGGTGGAAGGCTGAAATAATTGATAGAACTTTAAAACCTGTTACAGAAAAATTAGAGAGGGTGGGGAAAGAGAAAGTTGCAGCATGAAATTAAACCATGGTTCCAGACTTCTTCTGGAAAGAAAAAGCTCCATCTCCTACAAGTCCTTTCAGAAAGTGTGTATCCTCTCAGCTTCATTGACAAGTGCTAAATGTGGCTTAGCTGCTAAAATTAGTTTTTCCATAGGTGGAGACTGCCATATCTAAAGCCAAAATCTGGACGTGTCACTGTTGTGTAGACACATCACTTCTATGCAGCAGTCAAGGTGAAAGTCTCGTTGTGCTTTTTACCAAATTAACATGAGAAATGAGAAGATCACTGTCATGGACAAGCTACTGGCGAAATCTAGTTGATAATGTTTTTTCTTTCCTGGTGTCTCCGACAAAACATTGTCCAGGTTAAGGGTTTTTTTTTTTTCCCTACTTTGAGTATTTCAGGATGTGAATCCCAGGAAGAACTGCAGAAAGGTTTGTACCCTTTTCATAACCCTGAAGTTGGTGTTGAAGTTTTTAGGAAGGTTTTTAATGAATGTGTTTGCTTGCTAATCTTGGTGATCAGTGGCTTTAAAAATCCATTCTTGTGGGAATACTGGTACACATGTGTTGCTGAACATAACAGTGCAAAAACCCTTAACAAAAGACCTGTGCAAAACATCATCTTGTTTTATTATGTTTCTGAGGACTACAAGTAAAGCTTTCCTCATAAAACTCATTTGTATTTCTCTTCTATCAAATTTAAGTTTCTGGGACTTGCAGAGTTTGTTCTACTGGGAAGCATTCATAATAAAGTAGTCTGTTGATGGGGGCCCCTGCTTTGATACAGATTTTTGACCATCTGCTGCCTAGCGGGCAGGTAAACCAATAAAAGAATAATTGGAATTTTCCTGGCTGAATTCTCAGAGGAGCCCTCAGGAAGTCTCACCTTGCTTTTGACCTGTTGGTTGGATTTTATTCAGGAGACTTTTGTAATTTTCATTTTTTTCACTCCGTTGAGAAATTAATCTGAGGTAACAGGGAAAATAACTGTTGAAACAAGATACATGTTTCTTTACTTATGCTAAATCTTTGCTAGAGGCAGATCTAAAGATGTGATGTTTGTGTTTTGGATAGGTATTTCTAGACATGTGCTGTTATTGAGAGGTGGGGGTGGAATCCCCACACCAGATAGATCCTAGTTTGATTGCAGTTTAACCCTGTAAGGTCTTAAATCCAGGGTAACACTGAAAGGAACCGAATTCTAATACAAAAGTTTTTTTAAAAGTACTGTTATCTTTAAAAAACAACAACAAAACCCCCAAACAGCAAGCCCAGAAATGCATGCATATCTCTTGACTATGATCTGTGATAGAAGTAAAGCCTGAATGCTTTGCCAGAGAGGTTTAGCAGACCTCTGCTGAATGCACTCGCATATTTAGTTTTTGCTCCTGCCTTGAGCACAGTATGAAGCCATGCACACGCAGGGCATGAAGTCTTTAATGATACGTTGCTTCAAAAAACATGACTGAAGTTGTCAGGGCTCCGTTGGAGCACAGGTCCAGCCCACACGAGCCTCATGTCAGGCTGAAGGCTTAGCATGTCACAAAAAAAAGGAGTTTCTCAATGGACGGTTTGATAGGAGCTGTGTAGCTTACAGGTAGGGTTTGAAAAGTCTGCTCTCACAGGGTTAAGTGGGAAAGTTTTGCCAGCTGAGTACCTGGAGGATTCAAGCTCTTCCTGTGGAGAGTGTGTCCTTTCTAAAGGCATGTTTACTTGCAGTGTAATGAAGTGTCTCACCTGGAGTCCTGCCACCCTTGTCTTGCATGAAGTAGGTCCCTTTTTGATGATGAGCAATGTGTGCTGTGGTGTAGACTGTGCTGGAAGGGTCTGATATTTCCCTTGGGCTGGTAATGCCTGCTTTACTCATACATAATGTATCCATGCAGGATTAGCACGATCTGGTGTTGGGCGGTGGCATGACAGAATGCTATCATTTTCCACATAAAGTGATTATCTTTTGAGTTGTAGTTCTCTCCAGTACTTTTGTTGAGAAGAGATAGTATTGCACCAAACACTCGCTAATAATCATCTCAGATGTGAGAGGGACATACTAATTTCTGTATTTACTCTTTTGTCTTCATTTGGTTCCTGTGCAGTGGATTCCACCTAGTTGCGCTGCTCTAGTACAACACATCCTTCTACTCTGCAGTAGCTGTACTGCACTTCCTTATAACACCTTACGCCCCCCACATGGATCTTAACTGCTGGTATGGGAATGACTTCATCATTAGCATCACTGCTATACAGCTGTAATGTTTTTCACTTCATTAACTAGTAGCTATGGATAAATACTGGCTAAAACAGCAGTCGCTGTGAATGGTCAAAATGTTACTGCTTGCTAGCTATTCAATGTGCCCATCATACTGGCGTCTTTGCATCTGGCGTGCATTGCCTTGCATGGTGGTGAGTGAGACATGGATGAACTTTCTGATGAAAGGAAGCATAGAATACCTGGGTCAGAATTAGAAAAGGTTAGCATTTGTTTGGTTTGGCCTAGAGTTATATCTAGTTTCCCTTCACTTCATGGAGCATCCTTGTACGTTCTTCAGTGACCTGTGGTTCAGGTAGCCTCACAGACTGTTGATACTGTTGTTATTCATCTTGCCGAGTCATGATGGCAATTCAGAAACTAATGTATTCCTCACCACCACTTATTTTTTTCTGTTGCTGTGCTTTACATTCCAATAGTCAAAATAATTGGTTCTGGGCAGGAATCGGCAAATACTTCATCCTTTGAGTGATATGATCAAATGTTGCTTTTTTTCATTAAATTCGGATGAGATTTTTAGAATAAGATCTCAGTTCCTATTGCAACCAAACTATTCTCATGTTTTAAAGGAATAGTTTTACTGACAAGCCCAACAACCCAAAAACATTTTCTTCACCATGACATCTTGTAATATCTCCTGCTGCCTCTGTGGGACATGAAGAGTATCAAAAATGATCACATTTTTAAAATGGAAAATTACTATCTATAAATACATAATTTCCAGGAGTCTCCTTGCACAGACTGCAGCATTTCTCTTGCTGACTGAAATGACAACAGGATACTTGTACTGCTTTATGTTTTGTCACTCAAATTTGATTGAAAAATGTTTTTAACATACATTTTTATATTAGTGTTTGTGGATCACAAGAGCAGCGAACTCACAGGTGGAGCAGAACAAAGCTGTTTTTCATCAGTCTTCAAGAATGTGATTTTTTTTTTCCTAGTTTGAAAAGACATGTCTATATTTTCATCTCTACATGAGAGAAAATATTTATAATAATTTGCATGAAAGTATGTCAGAATTTGGAGAAAGAAAGAAAAGGTTATTTGTTCTTTATTGTCATTTGTCCCTAATATTTAAGGTAACAACAGTTCCTCCTGCTGCATAATTGGTACAGAAAAAAACTGAATTGGCCGAGGCCACAATGTCAATATTCCTATCTCCTATATCTCATGTTTATATATAAAGGTGCACAGCAACCTTAATATAGTACACAGTACAGAAATTTCTCCTTGAACAGACAATTCTCAAGCATCAGCAGATAGGTTGGAACAAAGGCAACAACTATCTTAACACATTTCCTAGCTGGAAAGAAAAAGAATGTTCCTTGGAGATTATAGAAATGGGTTAATGATAAACATGAATAATGTAAGAAATTCTGTGCCATAATTTTGGAATTATAAAAATGTTTTTTCAACTTGGGAGTTCCCAGGACTGCTAAGCTGCAGAAGGGGACAGCATGTATTGCTCTAGAAAATTGTAAGTGGACTTATAATAGCAAAAAAGATATAGGAGTTCTTGTTACAGAAAAAAATGGTACTGCAATTTTTCTATAGCTAAGAAAATAAATAGATACACAATATATGGTTTTATTCTGACCTGATTGTTAAACTCATCTGAAAAGACCTCAAGTACTTTCCCTTTTCCTTGTGTAATTAATGGCTGAAGAAGAGCCAGCAACATGCCCCAGTGGCAAAGAGGGCTAATGGCATCCTGGGCTGCATTAGGAGTGTTGCCAGCAGGTTGACGAAGCTGATCCTTCCCCTCTACTCAGGTACGGCTGAGGCCAGGCCTGACATGCTGGGTCCAGTTCTGGGCTGCCCAGTACAAAAAAGATATGGATCTACTGGAGAGAGTCCAGTGAAGGGCCACTAAGATGATGAAGGGACTGGAGCGTCTCTCCTCTCTGAGGTGGGAGAGACTGGGGACTCTTCAGCCTGGAGAAGAGAAAGCTCACAGTGGGGAGCTCATCGATGTGTATAAACACCTGAAAGAGTAGGTTAAGCAGTGAAGATGCAGGTGGCATATGGGTGCTGTTGTGTTGCACGCTGCTCCATAGCATCTCAGTCTCTTCTATCTTTCCATTCGTGTTCATTGGCTGCCTTAAATTTTATACTGAAGTTGTACATTTTGAGGGCAAGGAAGTGTTTTTATTCTGTTTTGGTATCACAATAAGTATGCAAGAACCAAAAAGAATATGAATAGTAGTGACATTTAATGTGGGATATATGAAATACTTTCATACAAGTTTTAGTTTAGTTTTAAATATTTATTTATATATTAAGTTCTAAATGCTAATTACATTTATTTAAAAATAATATTATATATACACAAATTATTTGTTAAAGACTGAACTTTTAATGTCTTTTTATTTGGGTAACTATTTATTTCTGTAGAAGTGATTTTCCACCAAAATTGCCACCCTGTGCATAGGTGCAGGTCAGTAAGAGCTTCTGCTGTCTCTTCATGTGGGACTGCCAGAGAAGGCATGGAGTTGGGATTGGGCTTATTGCAGGAAAAGGGATGACTTTTCAGAAGGCTAAGAACATATTCAGTAGGCAATTGGAATTATTACTCCTTCTGCTCCCAGCATGAGGCGTTTGGTTTATTTATTTATTTTGATTAGCAGTGGTCATGTTTTCTGAATGTGGGTGTGTTACGTGCCAATATGTAGCTATATCCACTGTCACACTGGTTATTTACACTGACCCAGATCATATTAGTCAGAACAAGAACTGAATATCAGTGTTTTGCCAGCACTGGAACAAATCCTTGAGCAGTTTAAACAATACCAAATATAAGACCATAAAGCAAGCTGGTTATCTCAGTGCATTCACGTAAATAGTGTGGAAGCACCCCTTGTTCTCCTGCAAACCTTTTGCCCAGTTTCATTCATCAGCATCCCCTTTTCCCAGCATCTGTGGATGCAGTTTCTGGCTTGGTTTCTTTTGGGCAGCTGAAATATTGCTTCCTTTGCAGGAATGTATGTGGCACACTTTAAGCAGGTGACATTTGTGAGCTGATTATATGAGCCTGGTCCTTTTCCACGCCAACTCCAAACCTGGCTAGCAGGACATTGATTCTGAGGAATTAGCAGTCTTCAGCTTTGATAACTAATGGTAGCAAGGGAAGTCTCAGAAGGAATTGAAGCCATGTACCATTAGTAGATACATGCAAATCAGTGTGTTGGGCTATCTTTTTTTTTTTTTTAAGTCCCTTGATTCTAGAAATTGGCAAAACAAAACAATTCTATTCTGAGAAGTGATTAGGTAAGAAATTGTAAGGGAGAAGATCTAATCCTCATGGTAATTGTTTAAATATGTTTTTACTGCTTTTATTGTAGTGAGGTTTGAGGGATATATTATTATTGAAGGGAGCTGGAATAGCACTGTACTAAATACCTCGGCTGGAAGTTTACATCACCCTTACTGGTGCTGTGTGAGGATGAACCTAATGAATGTTTTCTTTAGCAGAAAAACTGGTTTAAGAGGTTTCTGCCACACCCTTTGTCACCTCCCTAATTACGCCAATGCAACTCTGAGGGCTGTGATGTAAGCTTTGAGTAGTGAAATGAACTATGTTTCAAACAAATCTCCTCACTTTCCCTCTTTAAAAAAACAAACAAACAAAAAAACCCCAAAACCAGAATTTCATCAATTTGGTTCACTGCACCTCTTCCTCCTCCCTCCTCCAATGCACACAAAGCCAGTTCCATTAGGTCAACTGAGGCGGCAGCAAAATGTAACATCGAAATGGATTTCCACTGCTTAAAAATGCCTATCATAGTGGAATTTTTCCTCCTTCTTTCTGCCATATAGGGCAGCTTATCTCAGCCTGGCTGGAAATAAAATTTCTCAGGTTTGTTTAACAAAACTATGTTGCTGAACTTTTAATTTTTACCCCTTTGTAACATATAACTCTGTTTTAATGGTATTGCTGTGTCTCAGACCTCTGACTAAGAGTTCTGGAAAGTCTTTTCTAGAAGCACAATGCTACTGCTTTGCTCATTTTTACCTGTGGACCAGTTTTCATGTCTGTTTACAGTCCTTGACATTCTTTTTGCTCTGTATCGCAGGGAAGAAAGGCTTATGTGCAATGGTGTGCTAAAAGGCTAGGTAACTACCTGCCTGTCAGCCATCTTCAAAGCTGGTCCCAGTGCACACCGTACAGAAGTAGAAAAAGCAAAATACCTTTTCTGAAAGAATTTAATTCTGAGCAGATGCTTTGACACATGTAGATATGCTGCATAATATAGCATATATTTTTCTAACTTCTTTCATTCCATATCATAGGTGACCTTTTGCCTGCCCATTTGTGGCCTAGCCAGCTGCTGTACTTTACATAAACTTCCTAATCAACTGCTTCAATCATAATGTTGTTGGTTTGAACTCTGTAGGGCAAGTTTCTCATCACTTTGGTTGCTGCTATGCTCTTCCTTGCAATAGAAAAAATACTTGAGACTTACTTGTGATCTCTCTTACCACACAGATCTACTATCACCTGACATTTCCTTTTTATCTTGGAAAATAATGGACCAGTTATGAAGCAGGATGTATTTAACTGTTAAACACAGTGTAAAATGTCAAAGGTTTATAAAAATAACAGTGTAGAAATTATGTAAGTATTATCATTGACCTTCATCATCATCATAGTCCAGTGAGTCATGTTGTGCTTGGGATGAATGAAAGATTTTTGCATAACTTTAATAAATAGCACATGGTTCACTTCATCTGTTGGGGCATTTTGAGATTATGAGCAGACTTAAAGGGATGACTTCTCTTCAGGGATACTGACTCAAACCAGCAAAGGGATGAGCACGCTTGTCATGTTGTGCCACCACATTGGGGTTGCGTGTTATGACTCTGCCATCTGAATAGGTGTGTTGGGGCGGACACTGATGAAGATAACCCCCTCCCTGAGAAGTTCAGTCATGCCACATAGGGCTGGTGGTGTTGCAACGGATCACCTGGGGCTGGGGCTACCTGAGGGAGCAGTGGCTTGACAAAAGCTGTGGTAGGAAAGAGGGAGAAGAGCACCTGGCAGTAGAAAACAGATGACACAAAACCATTGACTGTTTAATTCATGAAGTGAGAGGAGTGAGCTTTAATGCTGTGGATGGTGGTCCCCATTCACGGGACCCACTCACAAGAGCAGCCATGGACAGCGGATGCCCTGTGAGTGTAACAAAGGAGCAAGAGAAAGAGCCGGTGCTGCAGCCTTCATCCACACCTTCCAGGCTTCATCACCATAGCTTGGGAGAGGCTGTCTGGGGGAGACTGTCTGAGGGCTGTGGCACCTCTGTTTACCTGTTGCTTGCCTCACCTGATGTCAGATCCATTTACAACATTCAAACATTTGCCCTTTGGGGCAGCCTCTGGGGAATTCTGTGCAGAAGTCCAGGCTGGGTTATCACAACACGGAATTGCAGCACCTCTGCGCTCGCAACAAAGCAGTGAGGATACGTAACTGCCTAGGTTGGTCAAAGCAGTGTCTGAGAAGGATGAAAGGAGAAAACACCAATGCCACAAGTGCACGGGTAACACAGGGTGGAAGTGTGAAACGCTTGTACGCAGTGCTGGGTTTGACTGAGGCTGTTATGAGTTGGACGTTGTTGTAAGCTCCCTAGAGAGTCTGGAAAACAAAGTGTGACAGTATATAAAAACGGAGGGAGAAAATATATCTTATCTGGAATACAGTGATTAATTCTGTGTGTTTCTCTACAAAGTGAACTAACAGAAACAATTAAACACAGAAGAGAAAGAGAAGAAACAAGAATAAGACAGAAGAGAAAATAACTAGAAGAGGAACTTGCACAAGAGGGATACAAACAACTGAAAAGTATAGAAACGTCACGAAAGAAAGAAGATTTCTAAAGAAATCTTTAGAAAGATGTAAGAGCAAAAAAACTAACTTGGAATACAGCAAATGGAAGAGTAAATATTTTCTTGAACACATAATTGACCTGTACAACTCAGAGCACCAAGATAAATGTAAAAACATTTAAGCATTTTAAATTATTTTGAAAAATAAACTTTTGTAGACTATGACATTCAAAATTACATCAGAACAATAAAGACATTGTGTATATTTATGTAAACTTGTAACAGTAGAAGTCCTCCCAGTCATAAGAGAATAAATGACTTAAGGAGAAGAATCCCCATAAGTGAACAGAACTGAAAGCCAACTGTCTATGTCGTGTGGGGTTTTGCTCTTTGTATGATGAGTCAAATATGGTCTGTCTCAAGACACTGAGCTAGATGGATCATTGATCTTCTTTAATTTGGCAAATCCTGCTGGTCTTGCATGTGTTTTTCTGTGAGCTTTTTTTTTTTTAAAGGAATGGTGCCTCTAAGCTATGAATAGACAATAGAAGGGATTATATGTGAATAATATCTTTTTATCTCTGGTGTCACTTTGTTTCTGAGTTTGGGCAGGTTATCTGAGGGTTTGGTTTTTCAAAGGTCAGTGCTTTTAAACCGGTGATTGTTATCTGATATTTGCATTATACATATGAAAATAGAGCATTCAGTAAATCTTGTCTGTCTTCATAATCAGTAATACTGTTATCAGATATGTTACATGGGCAATTTAATCCTAGTCACCCATAGCAAGTCTCCTTGATAGAATAAAGAAACGTCTTCCTAAGCAGTCCCCTTTTTGTGAGCATCCTTTTCTCATAACAAAAAGAATATCTTAGGATTGCAATTGTAATGCTTCTGAAAAAAGGCAAATTGGCATACATTTTATTATCTATTGTTTGTGCAGAGCTAGCATGTGCTAGGCACTTTACAGAGGGATTATAGAAGGGGATTTCCCTGAAGAGTTTACAGTACAAAGGAGCTACGAACAGGTGCAGGAGCAGAGATGGGAGGCAATAGAGCGCAAGCATCTGAAAGCAGACATGGACTATCTCCTGCCTCGGGTCTGTAATTTCCTCTCTTTTAATGTATGGCTGTGTTGGGTTTTTTTAATGACTTTTTTACAGTGATGACTAAGATTATAGACATTTTTAGGAAAAGTCACATGAAAGCAATTTCATACTGGGAAAAAATATGGATCTTTTTCCTCCCCACTTGCCATAGCCTCATAAACTGTGACTGGTTTAGTTCAAGTTTTTCAATATAATCATTCCCAAGCAATGACTGTCCTGAGTAGCAAGCAAACGTTGATCACTCCTCTGTTGCTTTTGGAAGATGTCATCCTGTTACTGCTGCTGGTTGAGTGGAGTGCATATTCTCTCCTCAGTCTGAAACTCTCAATGCTCTTTAGTATTATAGTTCCTGTAATTGTTAGCAGCTGAGGAGCAGATAAACAATCCTTTCGGCTATCCCTTAAGTGATGTGACAACCTCACCAGAACAGCAGACCAGACCTTAGAAGGTAGTATCTGCTTCAGGCACCTCAACTAATTCTGTGAATTGAGAAAATTTCTGTGAGGGTTCAGGCAGCCTAGTGTGAGCACCCAGTGTAATATAACCTTGTTGCAAACTTTCTTGTAATAAAGTCTTTCTCATTCTACACTTTCCTCTGAGTCTGGGTGCATAGTGTGTAGCACTGGGAAGGATAATGTCTGACCTTCAGAAGGAATTATGAGGTAAGTATTGGAAAGGTAACAGAACCCCTCCTTACCAAGAAATGAACTGATTGCTGCATGGGTCAGTGCAGTGGCTGGAATTAAATCACCATCAGCCTGCTCTGTGCATAATGAACTGACAAAGGTGTCAGATTTTTTTTTTGTACAGATGATAAAGATGTTTGGGTTCAAATTAATGGAATCTTGGATTAATTGTACAATGCAAACATATTAAATTTAGGAACCTGGAGCTTGCAAGGGACTTTCTAGGTCTGCAAGCTCAATTTCTGCTTGTTGTGTATAGCTGTGATATTGCACCATCCATAAAGTTACCAAGCTTCATCTGTTCCATCTTAAATATAGCTGGGTTCTTTCCCCAGTACTGGAAGTGGATGGCTGGTCCAAAAGGTTTTTAAGCTTTAGAGAAGAGTTTTTCTGATTTCTAGACTAAATTTATTCATGCTATATCAAAGCTATTTGTTTGCGTGACAATACTCTTCATCTAAAGCATTTATTTTCCCTTGGTAGTACTTGTATGCTGATGCATTAACAGGGAGATGCTGTATCACTTTTCCATTCAGCTGTGCCAAGGAAGCTGACCACTTTTACATTCTTTTAATAAAATAGACTCTAATTCCCTGATGGGTTCAGTAACCTTTCTCTGCTCTTCCAGTGTGAATTCATTCTTCAAGTGTGGATATACAGAATGAGGTAGATGAGTCCAGATGAGATCTGATTTGCATCTTACCCAAGTAGCACACCTCTAGTTCTGCTTTACTTGATGTGATGGAGTATTGCAGTTGCCTTTTTTGTGTTTGTGTCACATGGGTCAGTTTTAGATACCCTATGATCTACTCAAAACACATATATCTACCTTTTCATCCAAACTTGGGAGTTGATTGTGACAAAATGCTTTCTGGAAAACTAAGCAACTGGGGCTGGTCCACAGACGGATGTGAGATGGGGAAAGATAGGAAACAGAGCAGGAGAAAATGGTTAGTTCTTGAAGTAGGGGAATGTCACAAGGGTTGTTTCTTGGAGGCCTGTGTTGGGGCTTGTGCCGTTCAACATACTCATAAATGACCTGGAAGAGGGAGGTAACAAAGTTCACTGAAGACACAAGATTATTTAAGGCAGTAAGGATGGTGGAAGAGCCACAAGGCAACTGTGCAATAAAATGGCACTTGACAATGAGTACAGATAAAATGTTAAGTCACGCACACAAGCAAAACCAGTCGTAGTTTCACATGCGAAGTGATGGGTTATGCACTGGTGGATTCCTGGATACCTTTGAGAGGCAAGATCCTGGGGTTCTGATAGACAGGGCCAAGAAAGTGTCAGCTCAGTGGAAGTCAGAAATGCCAGTCAGATGTTCAGCGTTATTAGGAGTAGAGTAGAACACAAGGTGAGGAACCTTCTCTGCAACTTCATAAATCCGATTCAGCTGCATCTGGTATGCTCTGTGCAGTTATCTTAAAGCAGATTAAAGCAAACAGAGGGTGACCAAGAAAGCAAGCCATTAATTAATACAGTTTTCAGGGGTTCAAAAGACTGAGCTTGGATAAATTATTCGTAATGTCATTAAAATTCAAATGCAACTGAAGTTTCCTGTCAGGTTAGCTAGCACAGAGAAAATACACCTCATGTTTTTTCTCCAGGATTTTGTATGTTGTAACGATAAGACATTTTGCCCATCTTTCATTGTCTGGAAGTGTCTCTAAGCATCTTAAATAAAAGGAACGTTTTCTTTTCTTACTCCGCTGGAAAACTTGAAAGAGCAATGCTTCTACATACTAAACTTGTTAATGTAGAGGGGAAATCTCTCGTGTTTATAGAAAACGCTGAAGGGGCTTGCAGAGCAGCCAGTTTCACAGGGGAGCAGGCAGGGGGTTCCCAGGAGCCCTCGGGGAATGTCTGCCCGGCCCGTCCTGCCCCTAGAGCGGGGAGCGAGCCCAGATCAGAAGCAGCTTAACTCTGTACGCACTGGGCTCTGCCTGGGCTCCTCAAGCTCCCTGCTCGCGGTAGCTCTGGAAGACACCTCGCTGTGCAGCGCTAACGTAACCCGAATTTGCAGCAGAGCTGGGGCTGCAGCATCACCAGGGCCTGTCTGCGCTCGCTTGGTTTGCTATCGGTGTAAAGACTGCCCAAACTGGATTTCAAGAGACTTCCTCTTTGTTGCTGCAGTGAAAACAAAATACTCTTTTTTTTTTTTTGGTTGGCAAGCAGAAGAAAGCATTCCTGGTTTATGCTGGATTTACTGTTCTTTTCTGTGCCTGTGATTTACATTTAGAACCAGGCTGTCTGGCAGAGTGTGCTTTGGCTGCGTAGCTGCTTGCGCTCGGTACGAGTGTAATTGCGCACCTTTGTGGAATTGAGATTGTTGGCCGCGATCAGCCTGTACACCAGTGGATACGTTCCTGCACTCCGAACAGATCACTATTGATACTTATAGTGTGTAAATGACTAGGCAAAAATCCAGCCACAGTGGTTAGATCCCAGGAGTTTTGCTGTGAAAATGTTTGTTCTGCTTTTAGATATCTTTGATGGATTATCATCTAAGCACCTCATGGAAGCATGGAAGTATATAGTGTGGAATGCTGATTATAATACTTCTATGTAATTTATATTATTTTCACAAAAGATCTTAGAATGTTTTACTACAGAGTAGATGTAGGAACATTTTTCCGAAGTATGGATTATTCCACTTGACAAGGTGGGTAAAAAAAGTTACATCACTCTGTAAAACTAAGCAAAAAGGTCAGCAGG